>NC_092816.1:41237500-41509151 GCF_023375885.2 Dermacentor andersoni
ATTGAGGACCCAAAGTCATATTATTAACTCAATAAAATCTTCTTTAAACAAAATCGTCTTGGATGCTAAAGCCTGCAGTACTTTGGCACTGCGAGCGGCCCGGTATAGCAGTACACTAGAAGAAATGTGAAGTAGTGCATGAGTGACGTCGATCTCTCTATCCACCTCCATTGCGAGTGCAGACCAACACTAGCGCAAGCTTTCGTTAGCACGGGCTTCTTTGCGGCCTTCTCATTGCTTTTTTTTTGCATCCGATGCCAGGAGTCGACGCAAAACACACTCCGTTTCGTTCTCAACCTTGTGGCTGTACCGCAGCTCATATAATCGCATCTGGCAATAGCAGCAAATAAAGAAATTTAAGGCTTTATGGATCAGAGTGAAGCGAACTCACAATTGTCATAGCATTGTCGCCTGTACAGCAGGGAAGCAGGTGGTGTTTTCTAATAGTGTGGGGATGTTGGCATCTCTGAAACGCTATATTTAATTTGCATTTGGGTTCAGGGCAGCCCACAGCCAAAATTACACGCCATAATACCTACGACGATTTTTGTAAAGTTGTTGGACAACATATGACTGTCGGGGTTCAATTTTGCAAATGAAATATTGTGTCTAAAATCGCTGAATAAAACTTAATTAAGATAATTTTGTAAATTGTTACCTGTGAGCCATATTTTCCACGATGCCGCATCTGTATTAGCTGCCAAACCTTACAGTCTGGCAGCAGATGTGCAAATCGGCTTATCACAACTTATCAGTGCAGCACCCTGTATATTGGTGCAGAAAACAAAACAGCTTGCTACATTCGCGATCTCTGGGAACGAATGCGAAGGGAGTGGGGAAGGGGAGGGACATGCGCGGTATCCACGGCGGCTGTGCTGGCGCTGAGATATCCCCCCTCCCCTCCCCGGAAATTTGCGATATCCTCGTCTTCCTGGCTACACCCGGGTGGGGGAGGGAGTGACAGAAGACCTATGGGCCCCGGGCGCCAAACGGCATAGACCAAACGGCCCAGCTAACGCCACGTCTCCTTTATTCTATGACGTCTCGTGCGTAGCTTTTGTAGGCCCGCTAAGGCGCTTACTAGTTTCAGTGTTGCTGAAAGAAAGTTTTGTTTTCTTTTCAACAAAGATTTTTGGAAATATGTGAAATTATGATCAAGTTGGTGGTGCCGGCCACAAATGAAATGCTACTCGCTTCTAGCCGCCTAGCTGTTTCTTTTCTCTCTATGTGGGCTTTCAGCATTTAGCCTCATGTCATTGTCTATCCATGCCTATTATACAGTACTTCCCTCCCCAATGCTCCCCATCGTTCTTCACCCCTCCATCCGTGAGGCGAAGCTAAATCTCTGCAGCTTTCGCGATGGTGCACAATCGGATAATTAAAATTCGTAGCTTCTAAGCCACAAGATGAGCACGTCATGCATAGAAGACCTCCCGGACGTTGTGTTAGAGTATATATTCTGCTACCTTTCGCCATACAGAGACTTCAAGTCGTGCAGACTAGTCAACAAAGCTTGGTACGCTCACGCTAAAGGTAGGTCCGCTATGTTTTTGGTTTCCATTTCATCGAGCGATTATCAGTGTTTTTACTGTCACGGAAGTACCTTTCTCGCCGGCTGCTTGAGTTTATGTTCGCTATCTCAGTGTTACGACTATTTGTTAACTGTTTTTAGTCTTGACTGCGGCGGTCTTGAGACTCTTTACGGTTCGCCACTTTGCTTGACAGGAAAACGTCGCTTCTTTTACTCGCCACACTTTTCTCATGAAACAATATCAGTGAATACATCTAAATAACTTTCAATGAACTGAGGCAGATGCATTTGAATGTATAACCCAGACGGGTCGTGCGTGCGGATCCGTTTTGTTTCGCGGTAACATACTTGATTGCCGCTGTGATGCTGCATCCGAGAAACTAGCAAGAACGTTTGTTTTCTTGCAATCGCTGTTGTCAGGAATGGTGTGCCTTTTCGATTTGTTGAGCGTGAAATCTCACTACATGGTCTCACTTTGGGATAACCAAGAAATGTCACTTATAACTTTAAAAAAGAAACGTTGCTGTTTACGGAGCTATTAGAAATGAGGTCTTCGGGGTGCGAGTTCTAGTTTGCAATCTGTACTGGCACGCTTTTACACCTTCCCGTTCGTCACCTTCCCGCACCAACTTGTCTTTTCAGCTGCAGAACGTAAGCTGCGCAGGGACTTCCTAAATTCTGTGTCGCTTCAAAATGTTGTCTGGTGCCAAAAGCCAACAGAGTCGGGGCCCACCATTTCAAAGCGCTACTCCCACAGTGCCTGTGTGCTTGGGGACTCGATGTACGTTTTCGGTGGTTGCACGACAGCGAATACGACGTTCAACGACCTTTGGCGCCTTGACCTTGCTACCCGAAGGTGGATTCGGCCACTCACAATGGGTGAGAAATCGCTTGTGCTTTAAGATGTGACATAAGGATGAAATTGTGTCTCATCGTCCTTTCTTTATGATGTCTTCACTTACTTTGCTCTATGGGGCTCTCCATTGAAAAAAAAAGAAAAAAAGAGGTTATGGATCACAGTAGCTATGAAAAAGCTTACACATACACCCTTCAATAGCTTTTTATTTCTTTTTCATTACATTTCAACTGAAGCTTGTTCACTCTGTCATCCATTATCCACCATGATACTTTGGCTGTAGCTTCTGTCTGCTAACCACTTACCATGCAAGGTAAAGACTAATTAAACATCACATTATCTGCATAAGCTTTTGTCAGGCTTTGGATTTGAGGAACCACGTTTATCAGCTATAAGCAAACCTCTGCTAATATCACCTGCTCTCTTTGGTTTATATAGAGCACAAAATATAATAAAGCTTCAGTTGGCTGCATGAGGATGTACGCACATTGTTACTGATCCTTTAAACAGACGAAGTTTCAAAACTCGCGTAGCACTGTTTGTAGCACTGTACTAGCGCAGCACAAAGTAAGCAAAGGCCAAGATTGGAAATATTTGGGAACGATTCCTACACTGAATTGTAGGAAGAAAATGCTGTAAGTGAAATCTGGTGTGTTGCATTTACATTATTGGGTGCCATGGCTTTGGCGTAAAGTTGAAAGAAAGGCGTTTGGCTTTTATGTTGTCCGCTAATGACCACCCCTTTTCCTTTTCAAAGAACTCCAAACTTAGCTTTGAAAGAATTCCAGCTATTCCATATTGATGTAATGTTTGTTTTTGGTTTACCTCCAATGCAACAACTGCTGTTCGTTGCTGTTCCAGTAGCTGCAGTTCTCTCAAGGTATTGATAAAATTCAGTAGCGTAATAGTGTTGTAGCAATAGTGTATCGATGTGTATTCAGATTATCAATTGTATGTAATCATTGCATAGTGACTGTTCTGGCTTTGATGTCCCATTCACGTCATGAATGCTGTTATTCATTCCTCTTCAGGTACCTACCCTCCACCAAAAGCATGTGCGTCACTTGTGCCGTACAAGGAAAACCTGCTGCTTTTTGGGGGGTGGACGCACACGTCTCCATACCCGTTACATCAGGTATGTCCGTCAAACTCGGGCATTCATGTATTTGGCCTTAAGCATGCAACGAGTTTTGTGGCTTTAGCAGAAGACAGTAGAATGCTATTTTTTTAAAAAACAATATTAACTTGCACCCAGTGGCATCACTAGGTAGAGCCGGGGGACTACCCTAGGTGCAGTGGTCAGGGGGGTGCAGCTGGGCCGTGAAAGGGGAAGGAGAGGTGAAATGGCAAAGAATTATTGGTCAAAGAAGTAAAAAGGTGCCTGGTGCCTTTCGCTGAGCGGAACAGTAGCACTGTATGCTCACTACAGCAAAGAAAAAAAGAATAGAAATTTGTAGGAGGATGCCTTATCAAATCATTATATAATCACTTAGGATGCTTTAGCATGTAGAGTTAAAATGAAATATGCATTTAGAGACATTGCCCATGATAGGTGCATAAAATGTGATGTTGTGCTGAATTGGGAGTTGTGTGGTGCACAACTCCCATATGGGAGGTGCACCACCTCCATATGGGAGGTGGCAGGTTCAAACACCTTGCGATGTATATTGTGAACCCACTATCGGTGTAATCGCGATTACGTGCAGCTGTACTTTGCGTCTCTTCACGGAGTGTGTAATTAGCCGCATAGTGAACTAGCCCTGGAGGTAGTTGATGATTCGTTAGCTACAGAACAAGCTGCACACTGAAGCAAGGCATTAGGATAAGGTTGGGCTTCGTTGCTTGAAACAAGAATGTGCAGGGGGACATGGTGGCCCAACGTCCCTGGTGTCACCGACCCTACTGACGCTGCTACTTGCGCTGTAATTCTCATCAAACACAAAGCATTTTATTTATTGTCTTGAGCAGTTTGCACCTTGTTCTTCTTTACAGGCACTGTGAAGTGTGTGCCTTGTGCAATTAGTGCTCTCTAATGCTGCCTATTTTTTATTGTACAACAGGAACTCACATTCTTGACGGGAGTTCTTTTTTTAATATTTGGGTGTCTTTGAACATGCTTGCCCATCTTGTGAGCATTGTGACTACTACATTTCAGTGAACTGTAAAGACACACTAACTATAACACAACCTATCGTGGTAGCTCAGTAGCCATGGCATTGCACTATTGAGCTCGAAGTTGTGGGTTCGATCCCAGCCACGGCAGTCACATTCCCATGGAGGTGTAATTGAGAAACAGTCTTGTACCGTGCATTAGGTGCAGGAAAGCCCCAGATGGTCAAAATTCATCTGGAGCCCTTGTTTACAATGGTCCTCATAATCCGCTGTGCAGTTTTGAGACGTTAAATCCTAAAATTTACAATGTAAGTTTTAACTATACCATGTACTATATATATTGCTTAAAGCTAGTTTGAAAAAACCAATTGCAAAGTGTCAACGAAAGAGAAGTTCGCTGCCACTGTCAAAACTGGAAGTTATTTGTCAGCCTAGCTTTGAGCTACACGTAAGGTTACCATAGCAACTAAGCAATTATAGTGACTAAAATAAAGATACTAGTTGGGGGATTAGCCACTGCTGTTTATAGTGGCACTGAGTTTTGGCTTCAGTGACCCTTTGTGATTGCTGGGCTATAACTATGCGCACTTGTACATACCTCTGGAAACAACGAGCATTGGCATTGTCGTGCAGGCATGGCGCATCTTCCGCCACCTGCACGTGTACAACTGTAGCGCCAACCGGTGGACCCAGGTGAGCACGGTCGGCGGCTGTCCCTCCATGGCGGGCCACTCGGCCACCATGCAGGGCCACCTCATGGTGGTCTTTGGCGGGCTGCACTGCGCCAACCCGGTCGGGCCATTCTCCAGGTAAGTGCAGGAACAGTGTGCAGTTCACGCGAGCTACAGTGGTACTGCATATAGACTGAACGACTGATTATGCATACACCGAGACGCGCATTTGTGCACCGATTTTTGATTTGGCCAGAACAAGGTCATCTTAGTTTTGAGTTCTCATTAAATCTCGTGAACAGTGATTTCCCCAACTACAGAGTAAACCTCAACTTTGAAAATGAAATGCCATTATTAAGTGGAATGAAATTAACCAAGTTAAAGGAAAGCCTAAGTGATACTTCAGTTTTAGACTGGTGGATTGTGTTTCTTTCTTTTTTTTTTTTTAGAGCTGCATGTGAATTTATTTGACTGAGAAAGGATGAATATTAGTGGAGGGAGTACGAAACTTGTGACTTTCAATTTTTCTACCAAACCTCAAGGCAAGCTGTGGCAGTCTGATTATGGATTTCTGTGTATTATTCAATTATGAGTCCATTTAGTGAATGCTAAGTTGACTGCTTGCTTCCTTTTGAAGGTAAGGTACCTTTTATTTTATTGATAAATGAACAACAATTTTCGAGGAGGTGCTCTTAAAATTGCCGATATCTCGGGAAGCTACTGCATGAGTGTGGGAGTAGTGCTGTCACGTGCCCTTCGTCTTCCGCATCATTTCTGACTTGACAAACCTCTCCTCGCATGAAGAATGAACCATTCACAATTGCAGGAATGTGGTCTGCCTACCTAGCATAAAAAAACATTTCTCTTTATTTTCCCTTTAAGCACTTCAGATGTGTTTTTTTAGTCACGTAAATTGTGTAGGCTCAGCACATTCTCATGGTGACAGCTGGTGACTACGAGCACTCTATGACTTGCGGTTTGGAAATGATTGGTTTTAAATTGGGGTGTCACTCTGTTGCCATGCCAACTGATATGTATAGTGTCTGCCACTGGCCCTGAGGATCACTTGGCATGAAGAGCCTTCTCTCTATTTTTCCTTTAGCCGCTTTGAATGTGTTCTTTTATTGAAAAATTACATAGTTGGAGCACATTCTCATAGTGACTGCTCGTGACCACGAGCATCCATGGATTTGCAAGGTTAGCACTTGACTGGTTCTAGGTTGGGGTGTGGCTTCAACGCCATGCCAAGTGAAGAGCTTAGTGTCAGTCAGCCTGAAGAGCAACTGTCACAGAAAGCCTTCTCTCCTGGCAGGAACTGGCACTGTCATGGTGGCAAAACAGGACTGAAAATGGCTGTGCTATCGAGGCCTTCAACCTGAACTACAGTAAAACCTTGCTCATTCAGAGTTCACGGGTCCGAAAGAAATGGCTGAATTAACCGAATTTCAAATTATAGAGGGCGTCAAGAAAATGATAAGTAAATGCTTGCTATGTCAATCTGCCTTTATTTACTGAATAAATTCATGACCCTGGTTTCTACTTCGTGCTAAATCAGTGAAGTGGCAATCCTCGTCTTCTCGTCACTTGTTAGCCCTCACAGTGGTGAGGGCCTCGTGATTTCCTTCACAGTGCAGCCTGTTTGGCCGTGGCACAAGATTCAGTTCTTCATCCGAGTAGACATGCTTTCCAGTACCGCGTGCACATCCGAATTATTTTTTCACTCTTGAGCTGATTGGCAACAGATTACCGTCCATTGCGATGTAGCCGCGAGTTTGGTGCCAGTGTGCGGGTCATGGTAGAACACAGCTTCCACAGTCTTTCTGATGTGCGAACGTTGCACTGAGCCAAAACAGTACTGCTCAGCATAACCGCTGTTAAAAAAAAATGCGGTCGCCATTTACGTGATCATGCACGGTGACTGCATAGATCTTAAGGCATGCGGCCAACTCGTGCACCGAGTCAAAACGAAACTACTCTTTGCCGCTACCGCTGCAGACAAAACTGTGGTCATTATTGCAGCGATCAGTGATGGTAACTACGCAGTTCTGGAGTCATATGTGGTCATCGCGGTTTCATGTGGGGTGGTAAATGGATAAATACACAAATAGACACGAAGTATTCAGCGTTTCTGTCTTTCCCCTATGGTTTCCGCTGATGACTGTGGTGATGTGGACTCGGCCACTTTATTTCAATTGGTCGCTTTTGCTTTTCACGTTCTGCACTCGCCGGGCTCCGAGGGTTGTCTGAATGAACCTGTGTGCGACTAAATACGTCCGAACGAATGAGAGTTTGATGTCATTGAATAATGCATATGCATGCCGTGTCCAAAGGATAAGGCCAAATTATCTTGTTTCCCGAATTATAGGGTTGAATTGACAAGGTTTTGCTGTATGCCCAGTCTTTTTCGGCTTTGTATAGTTTTGTTATACTATATATATCTTTTTAAAAGTTGGGGTGGAAATTTTTCTGGCATCAATGTTGCACTCTTTGCCTGAAGTGGTATAGCTAAATGCCATTGCTTACTGGCTGAGTGTTCAGAATCTGAGGGCACTGGCTCAAACGACTTTGTTCGCAAAGGCACTTTGCGTTCTTCCAGTCGTCGGCTTATACAGATGCCATTCTTTTCTCTACTGTCTTCGGCCTACGCAGGAGATTTTTAGTGTAGGCTGTAAAGATAACTGGCTCGAATTAGTAGCTTGCTTCAATGTCAGTCTTACAGTGATGGCTGTTAAGGGCACTTCATCCAACTTTTGTGGCATTTGTTGCAGTTATCGTGTTTATCGTCTTCACTCTTTCTTGGCAGAAGTAGTTGCCAGTAGCACTCTATTTGTCTCTACTCCTAAACTTAAATCTGGTTCTGCAATATGGAAGTCATCATGCTTCCATTGCTGGCATTGTTGTTGTACCATTATTGTTCTGCCACCATTGTCATCACGGTTGTTGCTGTTGTTGGGCCAGCAACTGCTTTTTTTTTTAGTACTTAACGATTTTTTTTTTTAGTGACACACTACTTTTTGCCAGTCGGCGTATGTCTATTCGGCTTCTGCTTGCAATTGTGCATTGCAGTGCCCATTATTTCAAGTGGCTAAGATTAAGTAGATGTGTTGTGCAGTCAGGCTGCTCTGTATTTTATTTAAGGACGAAGGCGATGTAGATTAAAGGAAACTCCTGTGCTTTGTTAGCTTGTCAGACACTTGCTTTGTCTTGGGGAAAATGGTAGCATTGACAATGTCTGGGCGAGCGCTGTGACCTGTCTTGTGGATGTGCTTGCAGTTCCAACGACATCTGGGTCCTAGATCTACAGAGTTATGTGTGGAGCAAGCAGAGGACAACTACACCAAAGCCCTGGCCACGTTATGGCCATTCACAAGTTAGTGTTGTTCCTTTTTTTTTTTATGCAATCCACGTTTGTTAGGGGCATGCACTCTAAAGTACTTAAGGTTTCATGTCCACTCACAGCCGTTGATATGAAATTATGGCTTCTGTGTTGGCTGTTGAAGTTTATTGAGTTGCTTTGTTGGGGATAAGAAGGAATGAGTGTGAGGCCTTCAGATAAGCATAGTGACTGCGGGCTAAGCAGAAGTGATTGTCGCAGTGTTGCGAGCTTGTTACCGCATGTTTGGTTCAGATGCCCTTAGCTGTTGACAACAGAAAGGAGCCACATGGCATGTTTTTGTGGCAAGCTGTATAAATGTGTTTCAGATTTCCAGAGCTCTCATTTTAGTTTTCTTGGAATGCCTTGTGTTTCTGTTTTGTTTTAATGGGTGCCATGTTCTGTTCTTGGCGCCAGTAATACATGTTCTGTATGTGTTACCAAACTTTCACTTTTCTTTATTTCACCACCTGAAGCGTGATAGTCCAGAAATGTGCAGGCATAAGATGAAGTAGACTGACACATGTCAAGGGTAACTGAAGATTGTCGGGAAAGGCCTTTGTCTTGGAAACTTTCAGCCTTTCTTTGTGCATAATTAATGGTTTGTAAAAGAAGTGCTCTTTTGTTTAAAGCTTGGTTGCTCTATACCATAGTAGAGGCTACAGAAGCAAAGAGCTTTGCATCTGTAAATGTAACTGGTGTTTGGAATTTGTTGTTTCAGATTCCCTTGGATGAAAAACACATTCTTGTTGTTGGAGGCTGTGGTGGCCCTAACATGGTATGTATGCGATGCTGTGCTTGTGATGGGCACATTGTTTTGAAAAAATAATGTGTTGCTGTTCATTGCATATGAGCACATTGTTTTCCTGAAGTAGTCCATTCGTGGTACTTACTTTTGATGGTTTGTGATACGATACTTCCGATGGTGATGAATGATGGTTACTTGTGAGCATTATTACCTGAAACAATAACTTGGGGCATTTGTTTTGCAAGAAAATCTATTGCGGAGCCAGGTTTTTGTATTGAACTGCCAGAATGTTGCTCAGTAAGTACATAATGAATAAATCTAAATAAACAAAATAAACTAGATACTGTCTTACATTGTGCATGGTGCCTTTCTTCTCATGGTTGCTCTAGAAAAAAAGATACTGCTATGTTTACCAGCCTGTATTTTTGATGTGCTAGTGTATATGTATGGGCTATAGCCCAAAGTAACTTTCATTTCCACACATTGTTTGTTGCTGCATTGGGATTTATTTGGATTGCACACATCACTTTTCTTGCTACGCATCTTTCCCACTCACAGCTTTTGAATGACGTCTGGCTGTTGGAAATTTTTGACAACCCTGAAACGCCATGGATCTGGAAGGAAGTGACGGTGACAAACAAGGAGCATGCGGCACCGCAGCTCTCATTCCATCCTGCATGCAAGGTCAGGAACGTGCAGCAATCCTAGATGCCTAGTGTCTGTTTCGTTACGTTGCTTGAATGGTGACATCAAATGAAATCGAGCCAATGACCGTCGTGTTTAAAAGAGTGTAGGAATGTGCACGAAAAGTGGCAGGGACTTTGCAAAGCTAAACGAAAGGGCAGGTAGTCTTTCGGTTGAAATTGTAGGCTTTCCTGCTGCGAGTACTGGGATGATGTTAGGTTGACCTATTTGCGACAGTACTGTAAAAGTAATGCTGTTACACAGGTTTACTACCTCCTTCACTCATGTTCTCAGCACAAAATTAAATTGAACACAAAAAGAAGATGCAGACACCACAAGTGCAAGATCAGGAAGAAGCACACAGCACAAAATTAAACAGGACAGGAAGTTTATATAAGATTGCTTCTTGCTGGGCTAGTTGGTTCATATTCATAGAAAAGATTAATGAGCACAAAATCAACATGAAGATATGGTTAGAAACAAATTCAAAAACAAATGGAAGTGAGAATTTGTCTCTTCTATGTGTTTCTAACCTTGCCGTTGTCTTCCATTTCATGCTCATTAATAACCTTTTCTGTGGACCTAAAGAAAAAATACGCCTCTTTGTCCTGTTATACTTTTCAGCATGTAATGGGAATGAATGAATGGAACATGAATGGAACATGAATGGAACA
This sequence comes from Dermacentor andersoni, assembly GCF_023375885.2. Classification (NCBI taxonomy): domain Eukaryota; kingdom Metazoa; phylum Arthropoda; class Arachnida; order Ixodida; family Ixodidae; genus Dermacentor; species Dermacentor andersoni. Next base: position 41,248,150 of record NC_092816.1, read on the forward strand.
TGAATGGTAACAAGTTCAGTAAACCACTACAGTCAGGTACAACTCAAGAATAAGAACATATTCTGCCCATGAAGACGCAGTGCACCTTCCATTCACTTCTGAAAGAGAACCGAGCCAGCTGGAGTTGCACTCACGGCTTAATGACTTTGCTCTGTTAATGTAATTGGTAGGCTAATTATAGAACTTGCTCGTTCTTTTTTTTTTTCAAGCTAAAATATTACCATTGGTCGAGAGCTGATATAAGGATTCAGCCATGAATTTGCCAAGGCGTCGAGGTTCCATCCTAAAACCAATGACACAAAGACTGATCTGTTCATAGAAAAAAAGGCGCTTTAAGCATTGAAAACCGCTTCATGTCGCAGTAATAAGCGAACCTAATTGGATGGTGCATCTGTGCCAATTGTGTTTAAGTTGTACAGGGTACATATAACCCTTTATATTTAGCTTGTCACCTACTATATCCTGTCTAACATCATTACAGTTCTTTCCAGTGTTTGCGGTGTCTGCGTCTTCACTTTGTGTCACGTTTAATTTTGTGCTGGCAGCACTTGTCAAGGATGGGACAGTATTGTCTGTCATCCAAGCCAGTTTATTTGCAATGCTAAAAAAAGAGGGTTGCAGGGTTCATTGATACATTGTTCTTGCCATTCTGACTGCCTCTTTCGTCGCAGGTCGGTGATCGGGTGGTGGTGCTGAGCAAATCACAGCGAGCGTATGCCACGCCCTCTGGGTTGCATCCAGCCGGAATGATGCGAGTGCGGCCGACACATCGCGTGTGGGTGCCTCCAAGCCCTGAACAGCCAGCCAGGTAGGAGAACCTTAAATTGGACTTCATTAATGTGATTAGCATTCTTTGGGAACATCACATATTTTTAGGGTGCTATCGACCTGCTTGTGTCTCTGACCGTTTTGTTGCAAACTTGAGTCAGTGGTCACGGTGTAGCATTGGGATGCTGTGCTGAGGGAACATGGTTCGAAACCAACCTTCGGACTAACTTGGGTCACTGTGTATGTGTAGCTGCGTATGTGCCATGCTTTATTTAAAAAAAAAGGGGCGGGGGGTGTTGTGCGAAATGAAACAGGCAACGTATATATTAAAACAGCCTTGTCTGAAAATATAGACTTTGTGCATGGACTTCGCAGCAGCACCACTAGATGGCACAGCATGTTCATTGCAAAACACAAGAGGAACCCGGCAGCATACACGCCTTAAACATGACGCTTTTCGGTTGTGGCAATAAGCTGTATTTGCTACATTGCTTCAATGCTAATCACATTAACGTTGACGTTCATCATGAGGTGTGTTCTGCCGGAATTTATTTCTTTTTGTTTATTTATAGCTGTAAAGAGATTCATTCTATCAGTTTAACTAAAATTTGCACTAAAATGCTTATTGTATATGATTTTTGGACCACTTCAGTTCACAGTGCAAGCTGTAAAGAACGCGGGAAGCTGAGGGGCTCGATTTCTTGTGGAACAACTGCGTGAAGTCAAGAAAAGCATTGGGGAAATTAAGTTTTCTTAAATTGAAATGTAGAAATAATAAGGAGAGGGGGATCGAAAGTGGCTTAAATAGACAACTTGCCACTGGTGAGAGGTGAGCCCATATCTTCTGCATATGATGCTCTACCGCTGTGCTACCGTGGCAGGACAGGTTGGTAAAATTTCTCAAGGTGGGAATTGGCATGTGCGCTGCAAAGTCGCAAGCAAAAATATTCTGTAAGATCTGCTGAACTTTCAGCAGATTCTCATTGTAGACCACGGACGACTGTGAACGTTACTTCTTTAGTGCCAGTACTGATTTATGACTGCCTTGGGCACCGTGGTTCTGTGAGGTTTGATGACTGTGCTGCTCTTTTATAGAAGGCAAGAAGTACTCTGGGAAGGACAAAAACTGAACATGATCAATGCTAAGTACTGTAAAGGTGACTCTTCACTGTTAAACATTGAACAAAGCATTGTATGACATTTGAAATTCCATTTATGTCATAGATTGCTTCTGCAGGTTATGTGCTGGCACTGCAGAAAAGTCACGATGATCAAGTGGGTCTGAAAAATTGTTTGGCAGCTGTGTGTCAGACTGAAGGTGTTTGAGCGCAGGTAAACAAGCGCCTATGTGTCCATGTGCCTTCTTTTGGCCTCGTGTTTCCCTCTGCTCGACCAGCTTTAGCCAAGATGTACTAACAAGCCCACATCACCACCCTTATGTATCAGAGTTTCTTTTGCTGTATGCGACAGTTCTAAATATTTCCAGTCATTTTCCATCACCTTCCTATGAAATTTTGCTATCATGTATAAGTAATAGGACTGACTGCATAGCTAAATCAGCATTCTCATTGTTCATCATGAATGTAATGTCAGAGCAAAAAGACTGACACTGTCTGCAGTAGTAGCCAGGCAAGTCGTGCATGACTGTCAAAGTTGTGGCGAGTGATTTGTACTGTCTTCTTGACTAACGGCATGGGGTGTCAATGCTGCCCTTCCAAGGTGTTGTGCATTTGCAAATTTAACCGTTTAGGGAGCATTGTGAAAGAGCTACAACTAAAAGGGATTGTCTGGACTCTTGTGCGTGTACCTGTCTAGATATTCTGAAATTTCTGGATAATCATAGACACATATAGTTTATAAAGCTTTACAAATGTTTTTTCAGATTTCATTTGATTTTTACAAAGACATAGAGCCCAATACAAAACGATCTAAGTTTTATTGCATCATTATTACTTGTTCTTGCAACGTTTGGGCCTTTTGCTTGAGGAAATTACCTATCTCATTTGTCTTTCTGTGTTTCCAGGCCTCAGCCGAGCGATACTCAGCGGGATGCGTGCGTCAATGGAACCCGGGGTGTTCTGAAGAGGCCCCTTGAGTCACTGCCTTCATCGTCTTCCTCACCATCTACCTCATCTTCACCTAGCCAGCCCTCCACGTCAAACCAGGGCCCATCAGATTTTGCACTTCCTGGTCAGTGCCCTTTCGTTATTTCTCATAAATGCCATCCATCCGCTGAAACGTTCAAACTACAGTGAAACCTTGTTAATACGTACCCACTTAATGTGTAATTGTGGTTTAAACGTAGTCGCGGAGATTCCCCTACCCAACCCCCATTGAACACCATGTATTGGCTGACAGCTTAAGCCGTAGTCGCTCAGTGCCCACCAAACAATTAGTGCATACTATTTTCTTTCTTGTTCTACACGTACAGACACAAAATTGGCAAAATCTAATGTGCACAGATGTTTTATTCTTGAGTTGCAACACCCAGATGACAGCCGCCAGCGATAGTGACATTAAAACATGGCCACTATAACTTCTTGCCCGCTCGTACAGCTGTTGCTGATTGCAACACACAAGAGCATGGCTCTTCGAGATTGGCTTCCTGTAATGCGAAGAAGCTGCCAGTAGGGGTGCAAATTTGCTGTCGTCGTCGAACCTAATCCAATCCAATTAAAATAGTAACCGCGCAAAAGCACATTTAAACAAAAAATGCAAACGCATTTCTATGCTTACCCAACGAGAAAAATGTTTCTCTGTCTGTCCGTCCTGTAAGACGTCCACTTTCAAGATAAAGGCCGCAGCAGCGAGCGACTGTACCTTCAGGCTGCCTGTCGCTTCAACGCTAACAAGGCAGCGAGAACACAGCGCTCACGAAGCTCTTGGCACAAGCCGCACCCTGCCCCTTTCGCAGATCGCTTTCAAGATACGGGCCTGCGAACGCAAAGTGGCGAAAACACAGCGCGCGGAGCTATCAGCAATCGGCACTCTGTGTCCACATCGCAAATCGCTGTCAAGATTCAGTCCGCTTGGCTGTGCCATATATGCAGGCACCGCCGGTGCACGCTTGATCATGGTTCATAATGGTTCAATGCGATGGATAAGGCGCTAATGAGCTATAATGGCTTATAATGTTTGGAACATCATCAGCGCACCGGACATCGCCACCTGCAGTACTTTGCCTGCGTTATCAATGCCCCTTGCGCCGCCACCCGCACCAGTTCGGGTTGCCACAGCGGCGTCATTTGTTTGTACTGGCCGGATCAAGTTTCATAACATTGATAATGACATTGGGTTGCGTGGAGATGAGCAAGTGGCACAATGCTTACGCATACTTAGACAACTCCCATAGGAGTTTGTGCGGGAATTTTTTTTCTTCATTCCACCAGTCTGTTTGCAGTCGTGGTGTTGTGGGGTTCAAAGGTTTTTACTGTGGCATGTCGTGTTTATGTTATCGAGACGATGAGGTTGTTACATCTGCAGAATTCTCGGATAGCGACAGTGTTGCCACCATCGCACCTCGCCCATCTTCAAGCGAAAGTGATGTGGAAGTGGACGATGACCCTTCATTATCTGACGCGTCATGCAAGGTTTCTCAGAGAAGCGGGGCCTCGTGGACAAACTCGCTCGTGGCCTTACCGAGTTCGAAGGTTAATTCGCACATCGTTTAGTGCGCACCTAAATGTTGTTCCCGGCCAACTATGTATTAACAAGGTTTGACTGTACTAAAATTCTAAACTGACATGCTGAATGTACTGGAGAAGTCATCAGAACAACAGCGAAAGTTGTTTATGGTAGGGTGAAAATGAAGCTGCAATTGGGACATGTTTCCACACTAATGGACATGTGACTTTGTGAGTTGGCTTCTCTTGTGTGTGCTCTGACCTCTTTCATCCTGAAACATGGTCACAACTGTCGATGCCCATTGTTTATCCTGTGCCATTGCATGTTTGCGTTTCGACTTTTTTAGCATTGTAACAATGTTTCATAATGCCTTGAACCAATTGCCCATCTTTAAGCAACAGTGACATGTTCATTCTGTTGACAGTGTCTGTCAGATAGTGGACTGAGCTATTGATCTGGGGAACAAATCTTTGCATGTAACAATGTCAACCCTGCGAATCTGGTGCTTTAAAACTGTCTATAAAGTACCGTATTTACTCGCATAATGATCGCACCCCTGAATTTTGTTGTCAGAATTCGATTTTATGTCTTTCCCGTGTAATGATTGCAGCCCGAACTTGTTGCAGCAATATGTCGTGTGCCAAGTCTAGCTAACGATGATCACGCTTACCATTTGTTGAATGCTGTCAAATGCTACGTGAACGACTCTTGAAGACATACCAAGTGGTCTGCACACACCAAACATTCTTAAGCAGATGCCCCATTTCATTCCTTTCATCACTTTCCGCACTTCCATGAAAAAAAAGAAGCTACAACCAAACTTGCTTTGGCTTTATTACTTGTAGGTTTCATAATGGTTTTTGGCCAACAACGATGAAAAAGTCGCCTTTCGATTCTTCTTGTCTGCACTCGTTGGTGGGCACGCAACAAATCGCGAGTGGCAACGATAGTGGCCGCGTTTACACTGATATGTTAGAAGTGTACCCTACTCATACGCCGACGCTTGTAACACAGCTACGGTATTCGCCCACCCTTATCGGAAACATGCCATATTAGGATAGTAGTGAAGACAAATGCCACAGTTTCCGCAGCATGCCCACCCATCTCTGTTTCTGTCCCCTCAAAGTGGACATGACTATGTTATTGTTGCAAACTTGCCGATATTAACGATATTACTCATGACTGATATGGAAGAAACTGTTTCAATGCGTGTAATGTACTCACAAGAAGAAAAATTAAATTGGAGGACGCTTAAGCTTCGCCTTCAAGAGTGGAACGCGACAGCGTTCCCGTCGACCCGCCAAGGGGTGTAAGACAATGGGCTACGGCACAGCGACTATGCGCCCCGCATCGGACGTGGTGAGCGTCGAGCAACGCAGCATTCGGCGCGGCAACGAAATGTGCGCCTGAGCAAGCGACGCACGCCTGAGCCTTAGAAACAGCTCGTTTCTAAGGCAACACCGCATTCACTAGAGGCGCTTTTGTACCGCTTTGAAGCATCGAACTCGTGGCTGAGTGGTAGCGTCTCTGTCTCACACTCCGGAGACCCTGGTTCGATTCCCACCCAGTCCATCTTGCAAGTTGTTTTTTATTCATGAAGTGCCTGCTGGGATTTATCGCTCACGGCCAACGCCACCGACGCCAATGACACCGGCTTTTCTGCGACACGAGCTCCTTAACGCTATTGCGTTAAAAAGTCAGGTTAGCACATTCGGCTTGCTCTGCCAGCAGCCATTTTTGTTTTGGTGTCCCACACTAGAGTGTGCTATAGTGTACTGTTGCGGTTACTGAACGTCGGCTACTACAGCCCGTTTCCCTTTTGCGTCGATGGCTTCGGAAAGCACAGCCAGCAAAGCAAGCGGAGCCTGTCGAGCTGGCATCGGCAGGCTTGTGTGTGTGTACAGGTCTCGGAGGCCATGCTTTGGTTGGGATAGTTTTGTTCATTCCCGTGAGGTGGCGCTGCAAAAATTATCGTTCAATGTTAAAAAATGTAATTTTATTGTTATTCCTCCATGTTATGGTTTACTATTTCTTGCATTACATAGCAACGGAAGCAAGTATTAAGCAGCAGTAAAAATAATATAAACATCAATGCATGAAGTATTAAAAAAAAAGATAAATACACTACCCCTTGCTGATATTCAAACCCCGGTCTTTTGCGTGGGAAGCAGACATTCTACCTCTGCACCGCACCGCGTGAGTGCTACCGATCACAGCGTCCCCAACGGCGTTACGGTTGTTTTGGCTTCACTTTTGGAAGCTCGTTCCGGGCCCCCCCACTCTCCAATTCGAGGTTACTCTACCTGCACTACAGCGCAATTGTACAGCTGCAGCCACCTGCTTGACCCATTGTCATTCCGTAGCAAATGCTGGGTGAAAAAAAATTTTTTTTTCGCTGGAAATTTAACTCGCGTGATGATCGCACCCCTGAATTTGCGTCAATTTTTTTGACAAAAAAGTGCGGTCATTATGCAAGTAAATACGGTATGTGCTTTCAAGTGAAGCTAATGGCCACCATCGCAAGACTTTTCAAGTGAATGAAGATTTATTTAGCTGCAAATTCTGAACTTGTCACATCTATCTAACCTTGGATAACTGATTTTATGCATCATGATGAGGTTTAATTAGTGGAAATGTACTATAGTAGGTTGGAGTAAAGCTCTTAAAACAGCCTCTGTGTTCATGTTTTTTCTGCTTCCGTGTCTCTTTCCTAACCAGTTTGCAAGGTAACCATATCTTGCATTCGTCAATGTAAAAGCATTTGTAAACGATTCTTGCACACAGGCTCATCTACAGCCAGCAGTTCCAGTTGCGATGAAGAGGATGAAACGAGTGATGATATGGCAAGGAGGTTGTCCTCAAAGAAGACGGCTATATCCACAGTCGGCAGTGCCCGCCCATCGGTACGCCCCAATGCCCGGCACAATCGGCAAAGGCAGCTGGAGTTACTCGACCGTATGGAGCAGAGGCTCAAGGCCCTTAGAGCAGGAGGGTGAGTACATCTAGTTCTCAATGCCTGCTGACTGGCCCCTCTATAGAAATTGAGAAATGTTAAACCCATTTAAAACCATAATGCATGTGCACATTTGAATATTGCTCAGAAAACAATGCATCATTTGTTGCAGCTTACATAACTTTTATCACTTGTGCATGTACACAACCAAAATCCCCTTAGTTATATATATGCTCATTTGTGAAACAATTCAGTCCTGTTTGCTGCTACTGCTGGTGCATTCTACAGACTAACTGTGCAATCATAAACCAAAAGGGATGCTTAAATGCAAGTTGTATACCACATTAAACGCTATGGTGTAAATTTTGCCTGCATCTCAAATGGTGTAACTTAATGTGTAAGCAAAATTTACACCTTAAGGTTAAATTGTGGTACAGTTAAATCTCGATATAATGAAGTCGGTAAAAACAGAAATTTGCTTCTTTATACGGTAAAACCTCGTTAAATTGTACCCGCTTAAGCAGTAGTTTCGCTTTAAATGTAGTAAAGTCAAATCCCCAACTCAGCGGCCATTGAACGTAACGTGTTTTGTATCTGCATAAACTGTACCAGCTTATTGCGTACGTATCGGTTAGCAGGTAGTGTTTCCACTTTTTGCCGCGCAAACACGGCGGTGCGTCGTCTCCATCGAGCGGCCCGGCAGAACAACTAGCCTCAGAGATCGGAACAATGGCCTCCAAGCACCCTGTGCATTTGTGCGTGAAGCCACATCAACATCAACATCATTTCGGCGGCGTGCCAGAGAGCATTGCGGCGTCACACAAGCGAGGACTCGCGTCATGCCGAAGCTCGGATAAAAAAGATGCCAGATGCTCAGCATAGAAGAAAAATTAGACATCGTTCGTGCTATCGAACATGACACGAAGAAGTCGGCGCTGGCACGTGACAGGAATCTGCTGTTGACTACAGTGTGTGGCATTTGGAATGCGAAGAAGTTGCTTGGCAGCACTGCTGCGACCGCGAAGAGATGTCGGCTGCAAGGTTCGACTTTTCGCCATCGTTGCCTCTGTTGTTGCCTAACTGTCGGCTGGCAACAGTGATGAGGACGACACGGGAAGCGACAGCACGGGTTATTCAGGCCCGACAGTGGCAGAAGCTGCGCGTTACGTCAGCCTCATGAATGCAATCATCGCGACGAGAACAGCACCCCGCAATGAAAAAGGTGCCCCGCAACTTCTGCAGCGCTACCATGTGCGTGTATGGAAAATACGTAGCGCCAACAAGGAATCTGCCATGAACAAAATATACCCAGAAAGATACAAGAGCACATGTCCTCACTGCAATGCACTAGGCACCCTTCGGCACGTCATAGGAGAGTGCAATTTTTGCATAGACCACCCCCCACCTATACCCATAACTAGCCCCCTTGCTATCCCCACCCTTTACTAGCGATGGGAGATCATGCTCTCCAGCCCCGCCCTGCAAGACCAGCTCCGACTGATCCACAGGGGCCAGGCGGCCCTGGAAGCAAATGGAGCTCTTGAAGAGGGAGCCACCCCATCAGACGCTTAACACGTTCCATTTAATAATGGACCAGTAAAGTTGGTTCTCCCTCTCTCTGCCATGCGAGTGTTTGCCGAGAAGAGGAGGCTGGCTGAAAAGCTGCCTCGCAGCTTCAGTAAGTTTGAGGCCGCTGTTGCTGCTACGCCACCGCGCCATCAAACGAAAATAACACTTGTTGTGCGAAGTGAATACATACTGCATGTTTTTTTCCCCTTTCATCGCACCCTCTCTGAGTTCCGTTTTTGACAGGTAAGTGGTCGATCTCATGCTATTTTGGTTAAACAGTACTACTGTTTCGCACATACTTTTTCCGAGCTCTGGCCAACTACAGTTTAACTAGGTTTCACTGTATTGAAATGACGTATTGAAATTTGACATTTTATGCAAATGGGATTTTTCTTACATGAAAAGGGGCTGCATAATTTTCCGAATTATTGGGCAATTGAGAAAAGCAAATTAGAATGAGAAAACAATTCATTTTGATAAATTTGGGAGTTTGCGACGAATGACACAGTTTCATGCCATGTACGTCGACAATATCTTCCCATGGGCGGTATGAATTAAGTGAAGCCAGCCACGCCTTTGTGTGCACTCCGCCCCCATGGCTGATAGTGTCGCCCTCACTGGGATGGGACCGTCATCAAGAACACCAGCAGTGGGGAGCAAATTCTTCGTCTGTGTCTCGCTCCAACGAGTCACCGAACTTGAGATTACGCGACGTCCAATACTAAATGGCATGCCCACAGTACAGCATATTCACTTTTACCACACATGGCATGTTACCTCTAAAGCAGCGTGCGCAGCGGCGTATGTGCTCAGCCGCACTTACAGCTGTGTGCAGCCACGGTCGAGACGCTCGCCAGAAATCATGAGCATGCCAATTTACCCCCTTTCTCTGCCCCTTGCACGCACTTGATTGCGTTACCGCGAACTCACTCTCCTCCCCTTCTTTCCCTCTGCTCGCACGAGAAGGCGGCACTCGTGAAGCCACCACCTTTCTTGTCTCACCCTCGCACACTTTCACTCATACCTAAAGCACAAAGTGTGTGGGATGCTATAGGATCTTATTGCACCTGTAATTTATAGGGAACGTGATGCGGCTCCACTTTGGCGGTCACTCTTGTTGAGTTGCGCACGATTTGAAAGGTGCGTTTGCAAACAGCTGCTAGTAATTCAATCATTTGACCATCTGCGTCCGTGAAGTTTCCATTTATTGTCTCGGCATTCCTTTGTGGCAAAAGTGAAATTTCATTATGTTGCCACCAGGTGTTTTGAGCCAGCGAACAGTCAGCATTGCGCGCCCAGCAAAACGGCGAAGAAGACGACGAAGTCAAAGATCCCGCGTCAGCTGGAGAACCGTCGCTTAGTGTCTGGCATTTTTCGTGTCCGGCTGCTCGTACTGTTACTTACTCTTGCTTAAGCGCGTGACAATATTGAAATCGCATACAAACACTCTTCGTTATAGAGTTGAACCCGGTTACATTAAACTCTCCAAAAAATGCCTCTCAGTTCGATATAGGGCATGATTCGATATAAGCCTGCTGAATAATTGGACGTCATAAAAGCACATACCATTTATAAAAGCACTTTATTGATGAAACTAGCTTAGTTTGGCATGAAATAGTCCTGTATCTTCTTCCGCTTGAGCAACTTCGCTGCCTCTGACAGCACACGCTTTGTCTCCACATTGTCTAAGGAGTTGGAGCAGCTGAAGCTGCAACCTTCCACATTCGCACAGAGCGCTGGACTAGTGCAAGTGCATCAATCACCTCGGAAGATGTGGGCAAAGGATCGTCATTGCTTTCCTCATTGTGCCTGCTTTCACTTGTGTTTGGTACGATGTTGTCAATGTAGTCTGTTTTCAAAGCTCTCTCGTGGTCGCGACACTACCAACCGCACTCACGAACTCGTCGACCGTTGATCCGTCAATGGCTTCCGGAAATTGTGACAGCTCGCTCCAAACTTCGGTTGCACCGGCAATGGCTTCATCACACTCACAAGCATTTTCAGAGAAACTGGCACGCAGAACTGACGCAGAAACTGGCACGTCTGAAGCAGTTTCGGATGAACTACTTGTACACGGCTTGCCTCGACATCATGGCTGTGTGTACGCGTTGGGCGCCACGGCACCATGTCGTTTGTCCGCTTTATCCCTAATCTCCCCCTTATTCTTCAAGATATTGCTGAGAGTGAACCTCGGAATCTTGTACGCTATGGCAACATCCGACTTCTTACTGCATTCAACTCGATTTATGATTTCGAGCTTCATGGCGAAAGGCAAATTCATTGCGCTTCGCACTAGCCATCATGGCAACACTGTGGGAGAAGGCCCACAAGGTGCAAAATAACAAATGAGAAAAGCAGCGAGGCAACTCAGACTTGCTTGCACCACCTTTCATGACGAGTGCACAAGAGCCTCTGATTGCCTGTCTGAGCAAGCGCTGTGGGCGGGCCAGGATCATTTTTGCAGGGGGGTTGTCCCTGACTTAACCGATGCGACGCGGTCACGGTAGGGAGAGCGGGTGGATGTAGCTGCGCCGCTGGGCTAAACCATTTTTGTGATGTGTCGGCGGGTTTCCCCGCCGCTGCGAGGTAGAGCCAACTTCTGGGGTCACTTTTGCGCCACTTGACGTTCGATATATCGGGCGTCGCTGCTATTTTTGTTCGATGTAGGCGTAATTTTTGTTATATATGCTCGTAGTAACTATACCATGTTCACAAATTGTTCGATATACAGGATAATTAGATGTAAATGGGTTCAATATAGCCGGGTTTGGCTGTATTGAGGGTACTGAATACATGATGTTCTATGGACAAGAGGTTATGAAAAGGTAATTGCTTCATTATATCGAGAATTTCTTTATATTGAAATTCGTTATATCGAGGTTTAACTGTATACATTTGTCTCAAAGCACCCCTTTGGTTTACAAATGTGTTGATAGTTTGTAAAGTGCATAGCAGTTGCAGCTGACGGCTGCATTGTTTGGTACATGGGCACTTTTAGCTACAGTGTTTTGAATAATACTGCATATACAGCCTTGCCCAAAGTGGTGTAATTTGTGTAGACAAAAGAAGTAAATTAAGAGCATGATGTTCAGCCTCTTTTTGATATCCATTAGCTAGGTTGAACAGTGCCTAGACCAGTGGTTCTCAAACATCTCGCCGCGTAGATCCTTACTTTTTTGCTTTTTGATTATAGTCTTAACACACTGATTTGGACTAATTGTGTACAAGTTTTTATGAACCATCACCTGTGCATTGAGTGGCATGCTCTTGTGTGTGAGGCTGGCGCATGTCTTCTTCAGTGTGTCCACTTCCATTTCCTTCACTTTATAGCCACCCTTTTTCTTTTATTCTCTCACTTCATTCATTCTCCTCTTCCCCTTTATATATCCCGTTCTTCAGTTATCCTTTTTTCTATGTGTTGTTCTTTCTAGAACAGGCAGCTGTGCCTCCCAGCTTGCTCTTCTCTCTGCGATTGTTTTAATGTACACAGACCCAATGGTTGCTTTTTCACAGGGCATCGTCTCTGCCAGCACGGAGGCGGCCAACTGTGCCTGTGTGCCCCATGCGGCTGTACGTGCTGGATGTCAGTCAGGTGGCTCAGGAAGGCAAGGCATCGTGGCTGCCACTGCAGCCGCAAGCAGCTGCAACTAGCACTGCTTCCATGGTTGAAGAGGTGATCCTGTACTCGCTGGTGCTTGGACGTGGGGAGCTGATCCTTTTCGGTGGCATTCAGGTGAGCACGAACCTTCGTAGTAATGAACCAGGCTCTGTTATTGCGGCGGGTAAGGCCTTGGGAAGAGCAGGGAGAAGATTGTCAGCTTGTTGCAGGTTTAGTCCTTTCGACATGCATCACCTACACGCTGCATGATATGCATACTTCTCTTGACCCCTTGTGATACAGTAGACTTCTGTTAATTTGACGCGGGTGAATTCGATCCCGACCGAAGGTCCCTGTTGGCACCGGTGCATCTCTATGGGCTGAAACTTTAGTTATTTCCATCCAAAAATTGTCCTTCACTGTATAATTTAACTTGACCAGCCAGCATACAATTGCATGACCCCTATAGTGACCCCTATAGTGACCCCTATAGTGACCCCTATAGTGACCCCAATAGCGGCCCCTCTTAGTGGCTCCCTTTAGTGGCAGCATGTCTCGTTGAAGTGTAGGTAACAGTGAATTGATTGAACACACGTGATCTCCCCTCGGAAATGCCTGTGTTTAGCCTTCCCTAGGAAGATGTTGAAGCAATAAGGGAAGCTCGCAATGTTTGACTTCCTTAATTATCGAATTATAATGTGCACCTTTTTTTCCAGTTTTTTTGTTTTAATGAAAATTGGTCTGGAAATCTCCTGCGCAGTGCAATCGAATTCGAAATCAAAACCTTGTTTGTGGCATTTGTGTGCTCTGCCGCATAACACAGCTGTATTGCGGCGAAGCTGACTCAAGAGAACTGGCTGTCATTGTACAACACATCTTGTATTTGGACGATTCTACTGTGCCACCAATTGTAACATGCAGTTATTACACCGCCCAAATATCCTCCCAAAATAACTTGGTGCCAATTCTAACGCGGGCATCAAGTAACGAAACCTGAGTCTATGTGTACCGTGTTGAAATGATCTTATGTATACAAAGGCAACCAGACATCTGCACAGCTGAACCTTAGCGGCTAGTTGCTATTGGAGTCCAACGACACCTCCTTTTCACTGTCTGCCGACCACAGAAAGTCATCTTCTGTACCGTTTAATGCATTAGAAATGCCACACTTGTTGAAGGTTTGCGCAACCATAGTCTGCGGGAGGGCATTGCACGTACCCTAAGCCCACCTTATGATGTGTCTGAGCGTCGCTTTCTTCAGACGACCCATTCGATGGCATTGTTGCAAGCCAGCTTGCATTGAGCTTTCTTTTAGTAAGAATTGGTTTCGTTTTTGATTTTGACTAGAATTGGTTACGATTGTAGTGCATGTGCAAATTTGAACGCACCTTCTATTTAAAAAATGGTGCATGTTAGAATCGTGCAAATGCGGTATTAGACCCTTGCCCATTTTTCTTCCTAAAAGATCTGGTGCGCATTATACTTCTACTTTGTTTAGGGGCTTCAATGTCATTTATATGTTAGTTTTATACTTTGAACAGATAAAAGTGGGCCCACATTTGATTTGGGGGTGTGTTAGAACTGAACAAATACTGCCAAATGAATCAATGGTGTGTTTTGGTGTTTCATCTGGATGTTGTTTAAATTGACCCACCGGATAATTTGATCAGTTTTGTTGGTCCCTGTCAGGGTTGAAATAATGGAAGTCAACTGTGCCACTTACAGGGCTAGATATAGAACACATACACAAATAGATGGTGGCCAAACTGCACCTCCAGTCTGGAAGGCCATGCTCTTCTGTGCTAGCAACACCAAAGGTATTCCATGCGTAGTGAGGAACATGCGAATTCGACTGCAGCAAGTTGTCTTTTCCTTTTTTTTTATTTCTACATTTCAGTTAAAAATAACAGCTAATTTTCCCTATCCTTTCCCTGGCTTGATTGCCTGTTGGCTTCGTGGGATTGTAACAAACAAAGAAATCGAACCCCTTGGTTCCCATTATTCTTCTTCCTCTTGATGTCATTGTCACCTTTGACGATTGTTTTCAACACTGGTTGAACAAGGTGTATCTCAGGTCAGTGCTTCGATAAGGAGGCTCATTTTCATCATCAGAAAAACAAGATATCTGAGGCTGGAGCCATTGTTCTGACAAGCAGACTCCTCATCATCAAGGCAACAGTGTTCTTGCCCTGACATGGACAAGTCCCATTGTCGAAATATTGGATACATTGGACATTCTTTGCTAGACCACTGTTTGTCGCATCAAGTGATTTTCACATGCCAGCCACATATTCTGTGTTAAACTACTCGCTTAATAACTCTTGCATATCCTGTGAAACATGCTACAAATACATCAGTGTATCTTTAACACCAACTCTGTCCTGAAAGCTTCATGTAGACAAAATTGGTCCACAGGCATCATGCATACTTGGATACTTGAAGTGTACTTAAAGGATACTTAACCCTTTCAGGGTCGATTTTTTTTATTGCAGATTTAAATTCTGCAGACAGACTTATTTCAAAAAAATTTACTGTAATTTTTCTAGGGTGACCCTAAAGTGAGAAAAAAATATTTTGCGTTGGTATATATGTACTGTTTATTCATGAATAACAACAATAAAAAAAGGAAACAAACCTATAATAATTAGAAATTTGATGCATTGTTATACACATAGTTCAAGGCTTAGAAAATCCACACACGAAAATATTTCGCAAGTCTCAAATGTTCCTGCTCTTTCACTAATATTTACGTCCGTAGCGTAATTGAACTGCGTAGGTGAGCGCACTCAAGAAAACTGTGTGGTTGTGTGCACGTCAGAAAAGCAAAACGTATGACAAACTTAGACTAATCTTCATCTTATCGCCAACCAGAGGCGATTAGTTTTCGCGATTCTCACAAAAAAAAGAACGGAAACGCATGCATGGCGGCATCCTTTGTATGCGCACCCCTGTGAGCAAAAAAACGAGTGAGTGACAGGCGATCGCCCTTTGAGTGATTAGTAACGACAAAGCCATCAGTTTTATGAGCGCAAGAAGCCAAAACCGCCCGCGGAGCAAAACCTAAACAAACCGCTGCCTGCCAGCTCGCCAGCGTGCCAATGTGAGAGTGGTAGTTTAGAGACACGTCAGAGCAAACAAAACCATGCAACGAAAACCGAGAGAGGTAGGTGAGAGAGAAAAATTCCTTGTATTCTCGCATACTGGCAGCACATGCCAGGAAAGAAAAAGTTAAGAAATTAGCGCGCTTTTTAAATGTACAGGTGGCGCTGTAGATATACGGCATCGATTATTTTGGTCTCATGTGCGGCGCTGTATATTTACTTCATTGACCTTGAAAGGGTTAAAGGATACTTCATGGAGTCCCTTCTTCTACCTGCAAACTCGCCTATCAAACATTTATTTGTTCTCGCTTGGAATATGCTTTGCCAATCTGGATGGTCACTCCATCAACACTATCTAATCCACTCACTTGAAGCGTTCAAAACCGTGCTGTGTGTTCCAGTGCCAAAAACTACAACTGCCAATCCAGTATTTTTAATGTCAAGTATTTTCTTTCATTTCCTTCTTTGGATTCGCACAGAAAGATTACCTTTCTTTGCTACTTCGTAAGATAACCTTACCCTTTCCCAGCCACTTCATACTTCGTGTCGTCTGCATAATTGCCAATTGCCAATGCACTTTCAGATGCACAAAAGTGTTTAATTGATCAGCACTCCCACGTGTCATTGAACAGTGTAGTAGTCTTCCTGCTGACACTGTCAACATCTGCGACCCGGTAAAATTTCGATCAGAGGTGACTGCTATATTTCCATTATTTTTTTCTCAACTTGTTTACTTTATGCTAGTCCTTGCTAACTATTCTATAACTGTTATTTTCTGCATTTTCTCGATGATACAATGTTAGCCATGCCTAGGTCGTTTTGTATAATGACTATTGCTTCTCCTTTAATCATACCTTGTTTTCCCCCGCATGTAATGCTCCAATCAAAGCTGTGAGGCCCACGAATAAATAAATAAGTCTTTACCTCCCTGTCATTCCCTTTCTTATATGAGAAATGTTTGTGGCAGACAATGCTTAAAGGAGTACTGGCACGAAAATTTGGTGTCCCGCTTATTTTGCTTCTTTAGGTAGCTATTGTCGACTCCAAAGTTACAGTACAAAGCGTCTATTTTCTCAAGCGTGCCAAATATGAATCATTGCAACACCTTTTGTACGACCCGTACAAAACTCGTGTCAAGCCCAGCGTGGCTTCGAATGGGAAAAAGACTTATTATGTCGGCAAAATCAGAGATGGCAGGGTGCGGTAGTTGAAGGGCACACAATGACTGTGTTGGCGAAAGCTGCCAAACAGCCCTTCCAATTGCTCACTTCTCTTGGAAACACAGGACGACCCTCTGTCCCTTCTTGTCCAGTTGAGTGCTGAATCGACTCGCCTTTAGGCAACACGACCACAGTTTATAAGTATGCATCAGTGATATCTGTTACCACAAGACCACCACAACAGCTTTCGGTGATGTTTTAAGTAATTTTTTTCACATCCGAAGCCGTGCTGCTTCTTGAAGAAATGAGCCTCCATAATGTAATTACTGGGTCAAGGACTACCCAATGAAGTAATAAAGACAATACAAAAAGGTTCTGTCAGTACTCCTTTAAGTGTTTGACTGTTTGTTCCCATTCATTGTTCAGCTGGGCTGGCAAAGCTGGGTACTGTAGCGAAAACTAAAGAATTGCCTAAAGTTCAAAAGCACTTCTCATAATGGTGAGCTATACAGAAAGGTTATTGACGAGAGTAGTTGTTACTGCATAACTAAATTACGAAAGCAAGTCACAGAGTTTTTGATGTTGATATGTGTAAGTTGTGTGCATCATTGAATGTCTTGCCAGACCCGCTTGAATGTTCGATTATTCTACAGAATGGTTTCATTCATACTGCATTGAAAAAACAATAATAATAACACAGTGAACATACTTAAATTGAATATACATTACACATACTTTGCTTGCTTGAACATCCACAGAAGGACCTCGTCAACAGGCAGGAGGACACCGATGGCACATCTGAGGTCGTCTCAAGCTCTCTGCACTTCATCACATCCAAGAGGGACGTCATATGAGCACTTCATGTGCGCCGCCTGCCGAAGTGGCTCAAATGTTGCCTGGTTTCTTGGATGGCTTGCACGTGCACTTTTGTTGTTGGAGTTGCTGGAATGTTCCTCTTGTCCTGGTCATCATCCCACCACGCACCGTGCTGTGCTAGTTCACAGTTTTCTGTTTCCAGTGAACGCCCGCAGCGCTCTGCATTTCAGAGAGCGAGCCGAAAAGCAGATGTGATGTTTTTGTTGTTCCACGTGCACTGTCGATGTGTTTTGCAGTTTCTGGCCTTTATTTGGCTGGTTTGCAGAACTCTGCTTGCTGTGTCAAGCAAAAACGAAAGCAACTATCCGAGTTGTGAAGACACTGCCGCACGTGTGCTAAGAAAGCTCTTGTGCAGACTTGTCAGGCTTCGAAATATTTTTAAGGAAGTGTTCATAGCAGGAAGAAATTTTTCCAAATAGCATGAGAGCGAGGTGCATAAAAGAAAGATAGAAGTTGATTTGTAATTTTGCTTGAAATTTCATTTTATTGCATTATTTCCTCAGCTTTTCAATGCAGATTTTTTTTAATACTAACTAACCATTGCAGCTAACAGAAAGTAGAATGTTTCTGTACATGTGATTATGTGTAAAATTTGGAGAGGAGTCAAAATAACCAATGCCACAATTTGGGCTACTTAGTTAGCCTTAATATGTAACTGAGCAGCTCGAAGAAAACACCAGAGATATGTAGGACAACACATAGTGCACATAACATTGTGTACTGTCGTGCAGTGTAAATGTGTCTTTTTCGTGCGCCTATGGTTCGCATTGTGCATAATGTTGATGACTCTTACATGTTCGACGTTCAACCACAGTTCAGTAATCCGATACGCACAATGTTGTAATGTATATTGCCCTAAATAGCTTGTGCAGGTGGAAGCCTGCAATCAAGGCAGCTGCAGATGAGTGAAATGCCATTGTAAAGCTTCTGAGTGGATTTCTAGCTTGAACGCTAAAGTCTTCAGTTGAGTTCTTTGCTCATTGAACACAGATTTCAGGGTGTCTATATAACATGGGCTACTGTGTGTTGCCACATTGTTCTTCCACGTAAGCACACTTACTAGGTGCTCTCATTACAGTTTTTGACGCATCCTTCACATTATGATGGTTGTACAGTGCATGCTCAGATTTGAGCATCTGATTTCTATTTATGTGAAATTACCTACTACACTGCATCTTTGTTCTCATTCTTTTTCGAAACTGGCTGGTATTATTCGTAAGCCTGTTATTCAGAATTCTGGTTAACTCTCTGTCACTTGCCATTTTGGGTGATGAAAAAAAAATGCTGCGTTTAATGCTACAGTTATACAGATACAGTCAAACCTCGATGTAACAAAGTTCAGTGTAATGAAATTGTTGACGTAACAAATAATTTTGATTTTCTTAATTTGATGTTCATAGAACACCATGTATATTTAGCTTCAGTATAACAAAGTAAGTTTATCCACAATTTCACTGTAACAAAGATTTCCTGTTGCTGTGAAGGGATACTGAGGCATTAAATGGAGACTGCCGCAGAAATGATTGGAGTCGGGTTTACCGAAAGTCTGCTGTTACAAAATGAAGTCCTCAGACATCGCTACACACTTTAAGCTGTGCAGTGAAAAAAAAAGCCCTACTGGGGTTTTTGCATGAAAAATGGATGGAGTGTTTCAGCCAGTAGACCCTGGTTATAGTTTAGGTGGCATGGGAGCAATAAAAGCTCGCTACACAAATGTGTACAATATACGTATGAAGTGCCGAATCCGTTTGTGATGCATGCACATTCAGGGTGGCGTGCACTGGCAGGTGTCGCCTACAGAAAGCAATGTACTTACATTGCACATATACTCGCTTTCAATGTGTGTACACTGGGAAAAATGCTACAGGGCAAGCCATGGGGCACCTGAACAAGAATTTTGTATTGATGCTGAGCTTCCCTCAAACATTCAGCCGTAGAAACAGCAGAGACTGATACACCTCTGTGCACTGCAACATGAAGCGAATCTTGTACGTGGGCTTGGCACAAAAACTACCGAGGTTGTCATGAAACACAAACAGAACGTTGCAGCCAGAAATACCCACATACATTTCAGGTGGCATGGGAACGAGCTATGGAAAGAAGAATGATGGGTGTAACATTAAGGGATAAGAAAAGAGCAGATTGGGTGAGGGAACAAACGCGAGTTAATGACATCTTAGTTGAAATCAAGAAAAAGAAATGGGCATGGGCAGGACATGTAATGAGGAGGGAAGATAACCGATGGTCATTAAGGGTTACGGACTGGATTCCAAGGGAAGGGAAGCATAGCAGAGGGCGGCAGAAAGTTAGGTGGGCGGATGAGGTTAAGAAGTTTGCAGGGACAACATGGCCACAATTAGTACATGACCGGGGTAGTTGGAGAAGTATGGGAGAGGCCTTTGCCCTGCAGTGGGCATAACCAGGCTGATGATGATGATGATGGGATTCATAAAAGCTTTCAGCACAATGAAGCACAGAAGGCGTTAGTGTGTGGCGCGTAGCAGCAACTACTGTCTACAAAAAGCAATGCATTTGGAAAATGCGACTGGACAAGCCACAAGGCGTTAGGAAATGAATTTGATTATGGTGCCAAAGCTTAAGTCAATTAGCTTCTTGTCAACAGAATGTCAAGTGCAAAAACGATTGTAGAAGGCGCCGTGTTGATACTGTGTGGAGGTAACCCAGTGCGTGCTGCATGGCATTGGCTGACGATGCATGCGTCTTACGAAGGGGTGTGCAGCCCATTCACAAATAATTTATGGAATTTGTTTTGTCTCGAACACTATCAATGCGAAACATTATGTGCCCCATTATGCGAAAATCCGTCGTCGGTTGCATGACCGAATAATCGTACTAAAATGTCCGACAGCGCAAAGAGCAAAAACACGTCAAAAAATGCTTGGATTGATGTCACATTTCTCAGGGAGGTCCCTGTCAACAAAGTAAATTAATGGCTTTGAAAAAAAAAAAAATTTGGCACATTTCGGTCTCGGTGGGGATCGAACACGGGCCTCGGCGGCTCCACGGTTCTGCTTGACTAAAGGTGTGCCTGGTGCATGCATCATTGCACATGCCATGTCGCAGCCATGGGTGTATAGATTGAAAAGCATTAATCTCCATTTGAACGCTGCGGAACAGTCCTTCGAGTTATGAAGTCCTCATGGGCAAGCGAGCATGTTAAGACGCACTTCGATTTGGCCTTACCGAGGTGAAGTTACAACGCAGACGAGAGCTTGCATGGACAAGGAGTGCTCAGGAAAAAGCATTTCACCAAAGCGACAATCGCCCCTTCAGTCATGAATTATGATATTTTCCAGGGAGACTTTTAAAGCTTGCAGGCATGTATTGATGTTTTAAGTGTCCAGAGTGTGAAGAAAAAGAATTCACCTCTCTAGGACAGTTATGCAAATTCTTTTCACGTCCTCATATGAAGACATCGTGACACAATACTAGCTTTTTTTTTTCGCAAGTACGCTTTGGCAGCTTACAGGAAGGAGGGAAATTATTTATTTAAGGTTGTGCAAATGTTGCAGCAACGAGTTCACAGGTTGTGATACTGGAGGAAACAGTCCTAATAAGCTGCACTGCGCAAGAAAACATTGTATTTTCGGCAGCAGACCATGGTTTTTGTCGCACACTTCTTTTACTTGCCCCGCTGCTGAAATGGCGACTGGACTTGCTGAAGCCAGTGGTCTTTTGCAACGTACCTTGCGTTTAGAGCAAGAACAGTGACTTGAAATGAGTTTTTGAAGAAATACTCTAAAAAAAGAATGTTAAATTGTAGCGCAGACAAAATTCTCAAGTACAAAAATGAACAGCCTGGGCTGGTTCGGCAGGTTTGCTTTGCCCAAATAAAATTCTATTGACCTGGCATCAAACTAGGAGTCACTGATGTCCAGACAACCACTCGAGGTGTGCGAAATAATTGCCAGACCAATGTAGTTTGCTCGATAGTCCAAAAACTAGAGTGTCTAGCATCTTCACAATTGAACTGTGTTTATGGCAATCTTCATCCTACATTTAAATATTTCTTCCACTCGAAAATGAAAAGAATGCTCAAAAGACAATTTAATTCTTTGACAGTGAACTAGATGGCGCAACAAGTTCATGAAAGCATTGGTAGTTTATATTTTTTCGTGATGTGTATGGGTCACCAGCATGGTAAAGAAAGAATGAGTAAGTCATGGTGTCTCCATCTGGAGACACAGATCAAAACGGGGTCAAACCTATTCAGTAACAGAACCCTGAGTATTGAGTAACTGTTATTCATAAATCGTAGCTCTTTCTTTACATAAAACGGGTTTTTAACTGTTCTGAATGAGTGAGGCTGCGGCAAGAGAGAAATCTTGACAGCGACTCGCAGGAGCTCCCGTAAAACGTGGAGACATCCACCTTGACACATTTTTATCTTCAGTAGGGTTTCGCTGCTTCATATCAGATGGTGCTCAATACATTTATTTGTGAACAGTAAAACAGCGCTAAACAACAGGACGAGGACAAGGACACAGGCACCAGGGCTGACTAACAACCAAGTGTCTGTTTACTGTTTTTACTGTTTTAACCAAGTGTCTGTTAACTGTTTTACCCCTCGTAATCATGAACCAACCAGCCCAAATGCGTACTCTTCTACATTTATTTGTGTCTTGAATATTAGTCGCACCAGTGTGCAGCGTGACTTCCTCGCATTTTGATGAAAAAGGCAATGAAGAAAGTTGAGTCTCCATGTGGAGACATCGTGACTGAAAGGGACAATGCTTTCGCACTTGCACACATAAGCAGTCTTAGGTGCCTCTGCCAAATATTTGCGTTCAAATTTAGGGGTGAAACCCTTACACAAAAATATACTCTATTTTTGTGTAAATAAATTTCGCTGTTACGAAATACTGTGCCATTTTTAAAGAGAAGCTTTCTTTGCCCCTTCTCCACGCTTTGTGACTACTGGCTCAGTAGACGCAAGCTCATTGCTGACTGCCACACTACCAACTAGGTCACTACCCACTAGGCTTGCCTCTATGTGATGCTAATACCCCATAGATGGCACTACTGTGTTGTCGTGGCTTCCCACTTTCCTCCTTTTGCCTCCTCTCCCGCTATGCTTTGCTGTCTGGCCAAGTATACTCAAGTCTACCACCCACTCTGCTAGTCATGCCTCTGTGTGATGTTATGGTCCCATAGATGGCACCACAATGCTTTCGAGACTTCCCACTCTTCTTCCTTTCCTTTACCCCCAACTTTGCAGGTGATGGCTGTCTTGCCAAGTAGGTGCAAGCACACTACCGTACTACCCATTAGTCTTGCCTCTTTGGTGCACTAGGACTCCACAGATGGTGCCACAATGCTGTCACGGCTAGAGTCCCTGTATAGGCTCCCTTTAGGGAGCCAGAGTTACGGCACTGTTATTAGCGCGCCGCTATTTGCCGAGCGCCATTATGTGGTCAAAATGGGCTACACTGCATTGCGGAGAAGCCAACACTTTGCAGGTCACACCAACACTCCACAGGAACCGGTGAAATCGGAATAATAACAGCGGCACTTCTATTATTCTTGTTGCATGTTCCTCGATGGTGCTGGCTGAAAGACGTGTTTGCAGGTGTTTTCTTGGCTTAATTGAGGAATCAATCAATGTCACATTACACACAGACAGCTCTTGAAGTAGGAAACGGTTATAAAAAAAAATCCTTTTCTTTTTTTTCTGTCTAAGCATGGCGCTGCAGAAGTTGCACAATTCAACATACAGAACGAAAACTTTATTTGTACAATAAGCATAACACATGCAGCGTTAGTCAGTGCATTTGTCTGCTACATACGAGACCCATAACGTTCAATATGAGGGTCAATGCAAACAAAGTACGAGTGCATGCAATTTCTCGCATCATTCACCTGGGTCATATTTAGCTACCTTACCTTGCATGCAAGGAATGTTGGGCGCAACAGTGCTGTTGCTTAAGTAGGCGCATTCGCGTCTTTCCACTGTTGTGAGCCGTGATCACATGCATGCCTAATAAATATTTGAGCTAATCTATGAAAGCTTAGCATTATATTTGATACTTTGCATCGAAATCAGCAAGGCTCATGACGTTGCCACCAGGCATTGGTGTATGTGTTCGTCGCACGCTACATTTTCAGTAATTATTAGATGAAAAGTTACACCAGCATAAAATCTAGGCTCATAATAATGAGGTAAGCGATGAACTTGTACTTGCAAAAAAAAAAAAAAAAGAAACAAAGCATTGCAGGCATGTATGTGCGCGTGCGGCTCGTACACGTACAGGGAGTTGCTTTTCCACATAACTTTGGAGCCCTAGTTGGTGCACCATGGTGCAACTCTGGCTCCACAAAGGGAGCCTATGCAGTAACTCTAGTAACGGCTGGGGTGCTTCAATAGTCATGGCTTTCAGTTTCTTGCAGCATGGTGCATCGCGCTCTGCCTTCACGTCAAGGGTGATAAACACCGAGGAATGCAGTGAACATTTAATCCAAAAATGCGAAATGGATCAGTGTTGTTATGCAGGAGAATATGGCTTTGAACACGAGCGTACGTTTTTGCATAAACGAGAAGCGGTTCAGCGTTGATACACAGTGTTGAGACAGCAGTGTAAGTGGACTGTGTCGTTTACATATGCAAGCGAGTACTTTGAGAAATGCTTCGCACAGGATATGTTAATTTTGGTGTGAATTGGATGCGGTACATTCTGATTTCAAGTAGCCATATCTGCAGTGTTGGAGTACCTTTCATTTATGCTGAGTGAGATGTTTCCCAGTGAAAACGTATCCAACTTCGCCGCGTGCTCTGTACTTGCAAAATGTCCCTAAACAAGAACAGTGTTCCTTGCAAACGACAATGAAAGCTTTGATTAATCGAATTCCCACAATGTGTGGGATCCACATCATGATCTTTATGAATTATTACTTTGTTATATTGAGGTTTAACTGTATTACAAGCGACAGTAAAGGCATACCTAAGTAGGTAACAAAAGAATGTGTAACAGTGTATTGACAGCAATTATGTCTGACATTCAGCCACATGTCACATTAAAGGAGCCCTGAAACACTTCTTGAACATAGTTAGAAAGCATTGCCAATGTGTTAATGAGGCTCCTGTGAACATGCGGGTCAAATATTATTACACTGCATGCAGCAAGGAATTTACAATCTCGTCAAAACAGTGAAAAATCGCTTGCTCTTCCTTCCGCAATGTCGTCGTGCAGCATCATTGCAAGCAGCTGGGCCCACAACAGCTAGACTGATTTTGTGACCGCGAGAACATTCTCAGTAATACACTTATTGCTCAGTTGAGTTAAATGAAAAATATACGTGTCTGCGATCTCAAAAAGAAAGAAAAACCATTTCATATTTGCACTGTTGGTCTAAACACGACGCTTGCGTGTTGCTGCATCTGCTGCGAGTGTAGCGTAGATACAGCGGCCACCACAAGGTGCCACCGCAAGCTGTCTCATGTTCAACCTTTGGGAGGGGCCAGCGGGGCATTACTCCTGCTTCCAGCGTGCCAGTGAAAATGAAACGAGACGGCAAGCCGCTGATCAGTTGGAAAACTATGTCTAACTACGTTTGTGCTTCAAGGATTTGCAAAATTTTTACGGCAGGAGATTTGTGGGCCGACCTAATTTAATAGTGATGTAATTCTATGATTAGTTAGGAAAGTGTTTCAGGGCCCCTTCATATGTGCGTATATGTTGAAAGTGAATGTGAAAGTTTGCATTATCATTGGGTTTTGAAATGGCAGCTAGCAGCTTATTTTGCACCTTTGTTGTTTTGATCCAATGTTGCCTTGATTTAATGGAAAGATTAATGGAATGAATCTGTTTGGGACATAGCTATGCTGGATTACTGTGTTGTACTAATTTGTTTGCGTGTTCTGCTTTCCTAGAACTTACTGTGTTGGTGTTGAATATTTATTTTTTGTTGCAGTCATTGAAGAATAGTAGGTTTTAGTGATTTTGGTTATGCTTTTGAATATAATTTCGGGCTTATTTTAAATGAAATCCAGCTATTTGCATTCTTGTACAAATTAGTGTGATAGTGAAATGGCTGCAGCTCAAAGCTTGGCCTCATCATAAACAAAAGTGACAGGCTTGTGAAAGGAATGTCTTCCACGCTTATTACCAGGCCATGGTTTAAAATATTGCCAAGCACAGCATTGGTCATTTGGGTGCTGTTAGTTACTTGCTTATGCTCTAAGGCTATCTCAAACATTGCTGTTGTTCTTTCTCTGAATATGTTCCATTTCAGCTGGCCATGGGCTATGCTCTCTTAATGTAATAGCATTTGTGATGGCTAGGTCTCTTGATGAGTTATTCCTGTCAGACATCTGTAACTGAGCTGAGGTCACCAGCGTTACACAATTGAATCGTTGTGCAAAAATAGTTAGCACAGTCTCTAATTAGTACCTCGAGGCATACTGATAAGGCTCGTTGGGTGCAGCTGGTGTGTTCACCCGTTAATTTGGTTCTTGAATCAAATATGGATTTTTTTTTGTTACATGCCACTTCTGCTGTTCTCGGTATTGCATGCCAGGTTTGCATTTAGGTCATAAATTAAAAAAATTTTTGAAAATCATTAAATTAAATGTAGATATGCCGAAGCATTAAGCTGATTGTTCAACTCACACAAAAATAAAAAAACCAATATTGCATATCTGTAGACTGCACACTGCACCTGTGGAGACATCTAAAACAAACAAGATTGATGTATTATACAATGCACTGAAATTTACCATTTTTTCTGTAGAACTTTTGTAAAACACTCATAAACATTGTAACAATTTCATATGATCTGTTAATTCGTGCATCAAATTTGTCCACTTCAGGTGCTCTTCTAAGTGCAGGTTACGGGACTGCGATATCTGTTTTTAGTGTACAGTTAACAATTTGTAAACTCTGTGGTTCAGCATTTTTTAACTCGCCTAGTTTTGGTGATTCTTGTATGAACTAAGATGTACTAAATAAGAATTCTGCTTCGTGCAGTCAATAAAATGTAGCTTTTTCTCATATTTGCAGCAAATTTCATTCAGATCGGTGTGGTGTCTAATAAGAGCATTTTTGGGATTCACATGTATCTGAATAGGGTAATCAGAGTTGGCCCCGAGTTAAAACCTCCTTGTAACAGCCCGTGATGCTAGCACCTCGAGTTCAGTTACAGTTGTTCACAGAACTTTATAAATAGTGGTGCTTGTTGTTGATCCTTACTACAACATGAGTTGGTGGCTGCCAGCCAGGATGTTTTTCCTTCATTGCTTTCACTGAGATTCACTTCCAGTGTGAAGTTGAGTTGATTGAAGTGATGAAATAATAGTGCTTGTTGGTATTTTACTTGAGAGGTGACATTGCAAGCCTGTGGAAGTTTAGCAACATAGAATGAGCAAATAAGTGCTGTGGAAATGTGCAAAACGAAGTAAGTTTTGTGAAAGGGAATAATTGTCCTTCACGCAAAAGTACTAGCTTGAATGCTACAAGGCAAACCTAAGCGGGCTCCTCTCGGAAGGCTTCCCAGTTCAAGAAAAATTCATGCCGGTGTGAAGATTGAATGGAGTGCTGCTGCCTTAACTTTAGCAGTCATCGTGCCAGTAATGCTAACCAAGAAGCTTCAGCTAGTAGAGCGAGAGCTAATTAATTGACAACTTGGAAGTGCAAGAGCATTCAATAAGCAAATGAGTAGCGTGGGAAGGTTGAGGATGCTTCGTGAAAGGGAGAATTATAGTCTGCCTGAAAGTAGCATGAATTTGCAAAGAGAGCCCTTTGTGAGCTATTTTCTGCACAACACGCTTTCTCTGTCATGTGGTAACATTGCTTTCTTTTGACGTTTTGGGAACAGATGTGTGAGTGTCCACTGGAAACACTGGTTGAGGTCTTCTGAATGAAACCAAGCACTGCAGTCAACTCTGGGCGAGTAAGGGAAGCCTTAGCCTGGAGCCAGTGTAGGGCATTTGTCTACATTTTCCTATCATAGTGTAAACCAAACAACTACAAAGCAAAGGAAGGTAAAAGAAGACAATACGGGCACTGTCTAAGGAGTTATTCTTCATTGAGAAAATACCAATTATACAAGCACATGCCTGTGCTTTACACGTATGCCACATCGCTTCACAGTAGCGCATCGCTCACAACTGCCATCTGTGTTCGGAAAGTTCTGTTTAACTATCTAATTGTGTTTTGAAGCTTGGCTTATTCATTTATCACCGTTCTGGTCCATAAAGTAAGCTTCCGTAATCTCTTGGTGCATGACATCGCTGTGCCAAAGCAAAATTGTGGTTTCATGAAACAATGATTTGCATGCATAGTCCCGGCAATGTGTTACCATATGTGAGGCTGTGAAACCTCTCAGATATTTTTCATGGTCCCGTAGGCACGTGTTCAGACTTCTGTCTGCCAGACCTACGTAAATACATGTCCACATGTGAGACGAATGCCAGGAACGACTGCATATGCACACGACACAAACATGACCTCATGCCTGATCAAATGTGCACCTTAGCCTTTGTGCTTGTTTCTGAATGGATGCACACAAACTAGCTCAGTACCAGCTAGCTCTATTCAGCATATTTCTAAGTGCTTGTAATTTGTCCCCATTGTTGAAATGTTGGCTTCAGGCTGAGGCTTCTCTTGTTTGGCCTGCGTTGGTCTCCACGTTCCTTTGAACTTTATTAGTGGCACGAGCATCGAGTGACACTCTTGTTTCTTGCGCAGAACTTCAGGTTCACTTCCTGAGACGACCATGGAGGAAATGCAAAATAAATCAGAAAAGAAAGAAAAGTGTACAGTACTAAATTCATCAGTTTCGTTATACATATGATATCAGAGCATATGTTCAGTTACAAGTTGGGTTACTGAAGTATCTGGAATAATTATAATTAATTAGAAATCACTGAGGTGACCAGGAATGAAATTCAGAATAAATCAGCATAAAAAGAAACGGTGCAGTGCAAAATTCATGGGTTTCATTATAGATATGATATCAGAGCATAAGTTGTTACAAGTTGAGTACTGAAGTGTCTTAAATAATTGGAATTAATTAGAACTCACTGAGATGACTGGGGACTAAATTCAAAATAAATCAAAATATAGAAAAAATATAGTACCTTACAAAATTCATGGGTTTCATTATATATCTCAGACCATAAATTTATTTACAAGTTGAGTTACTGAAGCGTCTAGAATAATTAGAATTAATCAGAAATCCTTGATTTCCGCACACCAAAGCACGGAATCGTAGACTTTAAGAGACTCGCTACATGAGCACGACTTGGGCGCAATTCCTGGAAACCTGGAAGTAGAAAGCGGAAGTAATGATGTCAGACGGAAGGAGGTGGCATGATATTTAACCAGCTAATTAATGGAAAACAGTTGCCTCGGAGCTCGCTTCGTGTGTTGCATTCGCCTAAAGTTAACCTAAAGAACACTAATGCCGAAGTGCAAGTGCCACTAAGAGACACCCAAGTCAAAGATTAGGGTCGCCTAGCTTTATATTTTCTTCATAGCGACTGGGCTGTTGTTGGCACTTTGGGAATGCAAAGTATGGTTGAATGAGTGAAAAGCAGAGGGGTAATCTCCAAGCCACTATTCTGGTAAGCAGTGATGGTGACTTAGTGAGAAATTAGCTAAATTTAGCAAGTTGCCTTTTCGGGCGAAGAGCAACTTTGCCTTTTTGTAGTCCCTTTGTAAAATTTCTAGCGATATCTTTTAATGAAGTAAATAGCCATTAAATTGCCTCGGTAAAATTTCTCAAGACGCTTTGGCTTAGTTCAGTGCATCGCTCCAATATACCGTGTGTTTCAGCGAACATTTTCAAAAGTCTTTAAAAGTGGCCTGTGGCAGGTAACAATTCTAGTTCATGAGCTGGTCTACTCGAAGAAGCCGACATTACTTGCGCAAGAAATTAAAATGCATAATCGAATAAATAACAAAAATTCACTAATGAACTTTTTATCTAATTACCTTATTGCCCATATCCCAATTTACAAATTCTAGCCGTGAGGTTCGCAAACCGTAACTACTTGGAACAAATTATCAACACGACACCAGTTTCAAGATATTAATTCCCGATCTTTGCGGGGAAGTATGTTGGCCTTCCAGTTACTTTTGCGCTTGATTGCATAAAACAACGTTTTGTTAAGAAAGTAACTGGAACATGCATCTGTCTGCAAAATTCAGGAATTAATATCTCAAAACTGATGTCATCGTGAGAATTCGTTCCAAGTGGATCCGCGTAGTGAACTCCACGGCTACACTTTGTAAATTGCAATATGGGTCATGAGGTAATTAAGATTTTAATTAGCGTTTTTGCTAATTATGTGATTATGCATTTCAATTTTTTTTGCAAGCGGTGATCACCTCACGAACTAGAATTGTGCTATCTGCCACACGGAACCTGTAAGAATTTTTTCAAGTGTTCGCTGAAACAGCCTATATGCCAAGGGGGATGAAATAGTAAGAAAGTCATCCAGGAACAATTTAGATATAGAAGAGACAAAATTTAGAGCAAGTCGTCATCATCACTTTGCAACTTTTCGCTGAAGGCGGAATGCCCAGAGCTACACCCTGGTAAAAAAAAGTTTGACACCACTGCCTAGCCACAGAATGTCTGCAGAGGTGATTGCCTTTGCAGACAAGGAGTAATGACATACCGAGCCATTCGCCCCGTTTCCTCCTTTCTCACGTCCATATTGAAATCGTCATCTCTGGACAAAAGTTCCTCAGGAAACTTGCAAGCTACAGTTAGGAGGCCCCTTTTGCTTTGCCTCGTTAAGCCACTTGCCTACTGCCTCTGCAAGATGTATCTGGCTGTTGGTTGCAGCAAGGTTTCAAATTGCTGGAGTGGCAGCCTCCGCAGCTTCTTAGCAGCAGAGGTGGAGCCAGTGCTTGCCTGTACACCGCCTCTGTAAGAGAGCCCCACCAACTGAACTCCGCTCACAGATCAAGTGTTCTTATTCGTTGAGTGTAAACTGTAGGACAACTTAAAAATGAAAGCTTGTTGTTTCTGCCTGAAATAGAGCCTTTGGCAGAATATTGATATGGTTCCCTAGAAAATTTGCCAAGGCATTCAAGTTCTAAACTAAAGCCAGTTACACGAAGGGGCACGTCGAAAAACATCCACAAGGTGAAATAAGCCAACTCCAACCCACAAAAAGTGCGTAGAAACTGCTTTCTGCATTTACATTATAAGCTAATATTTTTTCATGCCTATCGTAGGATGGCAAGAAGTCCAGCTTCACTTTTGGGATGTCATTTTCACTATAGTAAATTTATTCTAAAATGCACTTTGTAGCCAGTACAAATGCGACTTTGTTGCAGGGCGGTGTGCTAAATCAGCCAATGAAGAATGCTGTATAGAAGAAAAAGCCAGTTTTCCCAAAGACTTATATAGGACATGCACAAGTGATTGTTTTCGTAGCTCGACATACTGTGTGTGTGTGTGTGTGTGTGTGCGTGTGTGCGTGCTAGCCCTTTGAGCACCACTTCTAAATCTACCTGTGCTTTTGTTCTCTTCTAGGTATTGTGCAGACTCCCGTTATGCTTGTTCATGTCACGATCTAACAAAATGTTTGTGTTAGAAACTATGTTGCTCTGAATGCAATTTGTCATTTTTTATGGCTGTCCCTGTACACCCTAGCATGGTTTTCAATGTTAAAATGGTTTTGCAGCCTTTGGGGCGTACTTTTGCACCATAACGGTACATTTGTTCGTGGAGGTGCTAGGACGGATGACTGCAGACTTATGAGCTGTAAATAATGGACAATATGTTCCAGAATTTTCTTTACGAAGACTGCTTGCATGCTCTTAATTATGTTATGCTAGGTGGCAACCACTGCAGTGAAAGAGGTCGTGGTTCTCGCGAGCATTTTATTTCTTCAGGTGTACGTGCTTAGTATTTTCCTATCAGAAAGCCCCAAGCATACACAGCATAATGGCGCGTGGCCAAAGTACAGCCCAAAAGTTGCAAACATTTTAAAGAGTGCATAACCAGGCTGATGTATGTGCTTCTTGGAGTGTTGACGTAAAGAAAAGAAAAAAAAATTAGGAGTGAGCATGACATCTGGCAGTCGGCCTTCGCAAGGCAACCTTCTTTGACGCCGTTGTTTTCCTGCTTTCACTGATTGTCAAAGCACACTTTGCACGTCGAATCTTGGAAACAGCATACCATTTGCCACTTGGTTTGTGGTTGGCTGGAAATTTTCCACTGGCCACTCGCTTTCTGTTAGCTACATTAAAGGCATTGATGCCTGGGAACATCATCGGCATTGCAGCGGCAAAACTAGCTCCGGAGTGTCCGCACGATTAGCCCCGCATTACAACTCCCGAACGTCACAGCAGATAAGCACTCGACGAACCCGACACGATGCCATGTGATTGGGTGCTTTTCCCGTTATTCCTTTGTTTTATTTTTAATGACTAGCCGTAAAAAGTGTCACGTGATGCTCCCTCCTAATTTTTTGCCTATTTCCTTCTTGATTATTACATACATCGGGGATTGCGCTGGCCTGTAACGATTTACTGGGATGAAACTTTATAATGACTGCATTCTGACACAAGTCATTATATAAAAAGTTCCAAAAAGTGCACACAAACTATAAAATTTCGTGCATTGAAGTGTGTAAGAGATCCTAACGAAATACAAATAAAATGACTAAATTTGCAACTATGTAGTAGTGTGTCCCTTTGTCTGTAGCATTGGAGTACATAGCAATAGGAAAATTGTCCCTACTTCCCATGGCTTATGAATGGTGCAGTTTTATTATTTTTTTAAAATTCTTTGCATTTTTGAAAGCCATGCCTTCATAAGTGCAGAACGAGTGAAAGAATACAGGAGTGTTGTGTTTATCATCCAGAAACAAATAAACCTTTGACGAGTTATCACTGTAAAGTTATCTTCGCGCTTTTGGCTTCAAGCAGCTTTGTCAAATTTATAGTGTTCGACAAAATCAACATCATCAGCCTATTTTATGTCCACAGCAGGACGAAGGCCTCTCTCTGCGATCTCCAATTACCCCTGTCCTGCGCCAACTGATTCCAACTAGTGTCTGCAAATTAATTTCACCACCCCACTTAGTCTTCTGTCGTCCTCGTCGACTGCACTTCCCTTCTCTTGGCAGCCATTCTGTAACCCTAATGGTCTACCGGTTATCTAACCTGCGCATTACATGACCTGCCCAGCTCCACTTCTCTCTCTTAAGGTCAATTAGAATATTGCGTTATAAATCCAACAATTCGCAGTTATTGTGCCTTGTGTGGAGAGACTTACTGTGCGTCTTCGTGTTTAGAAAACTGTGTTTTGCTCGGATATTTAGACAAAGTGTAAAGAATAGTGCCACAAGATTGTCTGAAGCCACACGTACAAAGGTTAACGCAGATCCACTCACTACACATCGTCTCCATGGTATCTGAACAATCGCAGCACCAGAGTATGCACCATTAATTTTTTGCAGAAAACTCTTACTTCTTAAAGTGATACTGAAAAGCAACAATGAATCAGTCAAGAGCGATAAAGTTGTCTTTCAAAAGTGTATTCTCATTCATTTCACTGAAAAATGTTGATGACTGCTGGAGAAAATGAAGACCAGGCTTCCCTGTATTAAAAATTTCATGGCTAAACTACAGCGTCTCGACGTCAGCGTGACGTTACAGATTTGACGTTACGATCTTCTTGTATCTGAAAATCCAAACAAGGCGCCACAGGTTGATGGAAATTCAATGCCAAACAGTGATAACCAATTCCTCGAACCGTTTCGCTCAAGCCAACGTTTCGACAAGGTCTATTGTCACCGTTTTTCTTGGTCGAAACGCTGGCTTGTTCTGCCACTGCTCCATTTCTTGTTCCATTCCATGAACATTCCTTGTTCTACCATTGTTCATCACTTCTCGTATCTGGGCCGTTCTGGCTCAGGAAAAGTTCTCGAACCTTGCTAGAACGACCCTTAGGTTCGTTACAAATGAAATGAAGTTTATGGATAAGCAATTAGACACTGTCGAAATCCATGGCACTGCGGCGAGCCAGTGCAGGAACCTTAAGGTGGTGTCACCACCAGCGATTTTTTCATTTATTTTCACCCTGTCTGGTTTACGTTTATGTCAAGAAAGGCTGTTTTGCTCTTGCAGAAGCGTGATGTGCAACTTAACTCGATATCAGTTTGTGTGGCTTTAAGAAATGGCACTAATCACCGTAGAGTGTCCTACTAAAATTGTCAGAGGGAACTCTGGTCCAGCCATCGTTCAGCTGCCATGGGAATGATGGTAGTATGCATGAGTTTGATCTTCATGAAAGGAAAAATTGCCATTCACTCGTATGCTGCACGAAGCTACCAAGGAAACCCAAATGGGCTTCACGGAAATGCATCTTAGTTTATACAGTTTACCCGGTTTATTACGCTTTATCTTTCTAAACTACAAAGGAATTTCGCTTTTTTATACCTATGAAGGCAATACGTCTGTGTACGATGCACAATCAACGCAGACGTAGGTGAATTAAACCGCAATACATTCAGCTCACGTACGCACTACCTCCGAGGTTCCCTGTAGTAACTTTTTTAGGAAAATTTTGCCACTCCCCATATTCCACGCAAATTAGAATGCTATTCAGCTGGACACTGTCAAAGCTCCGCCGTGTTCTCGTATTATGCAATGGCGGCGTTTTGGACCAATCGGAGGTGCCGTAACAGCCCTGTAGGCCAATCGGAGGTGACAGGATGGTGAATTTGACAGTGTGACGCAAAATCACAATCTCCAGAATACCCACCCCGGGTCTCGAGTAGAAGCCCCTTGTCGACCCCTCCGAATGGAGCACAGCGCCATCCTGTGACTACAAGACTACACACAGATACTGCTCGGCGCGGCAGCAGCAGCTATCGATTTGACCATGCTGTGTCTCGCTTCAATGTGAACTAAGCGTCGAAAGCACAGTGCTTACGAAGCTACCAGCAATCAGCGCACTTTGTCCAGATCGCAAATCAATGTAGCTACCGACAGCTGCTACATACACCGCGTATGTAGCAGCCGCCGGTAGCAGTAGACTAAGTCCCAGTTTGACCTTGGCTGAGTTCGAAGGTCAGATTTACGAAACCAGGCATTTTCTAGGTTTGTACCTCTGTTGCTCTAAAAATATATATATATATATATATATATATATATATATATATATATA
The DNA here is from genome assembly GCF_023375885.2 of Dermacentor andersoni. Taxonomy (NCBI): domain Eukaryota; kingdom Metazoa; phylum Arthropoda; class Arachnida; order Ixodida; family Ixodidae; genus Dermacentor; species Dermacentor andersoni. The sequence goes on from NC_092816.1 coordinate 41,282,950, forward strand.
TATGGTGTCACTCAGTAATCGCTGTGGAGTGTCATTGAAGCACAGTGTGCACTTCAGTAACGGAGCGGCGTTGTCATCCGCTTTCTGAGGCTAAAATAAAGCAGTCCTCTGATCGCTGGCTCTCTGAAGTTCACGATGCAACTAAAGGGGGGTCAAGAAAATTCTGGTAAAGCGAATCACAGAAAGCAGGAACAGATTCACGATGCCGAGGGAAAATGTTTAGAGGGAGATGCCGCTGTGAACTGCATTGGTTCAGTTATTGCTGAGTCATTTAGGAAAGACTATAGGGTAATTGCCCCAAATGAGGGAGCAACACAGGATAGCACAATAGAAAACAGCTTAGAACTGACCAATCTTAACTGGAAAAAGGTGGAAGCAGATGTTCCAAAATGCATGTCCGCAGGGATAGACGAGATTCCAATCAAGTTAATTAATGAACTTGGCCCAAGAAGCAGAGAAACGCTGATAAAAGCATTGGAGGCAGTCATAACAAATAAGCAGATTCTGCACAGCTGGAAACAGAGTAAAATTAATTTGATTTATAAAGGGAAAGGCGATAAGGCGAACATAAGATCCTTCCGACCAATTACAATAACATCACTTATATATAGGCTAGTGATGCAGGTGGTGAATTTAAAAATGCAGTCATGGGTAGAAAATAATAGAATACTCGGAGAGCTTCAGAATGGGTTCAGAAGTGGTAGGTGCTTAGATGATAGCCTGTTCGTGCTTACCCAATGCATAGAAATAGCTAAGGCGGAAAATAGACCTCTGTATTTAGCCTCCCTGGACATAAGCGGTGCATACGACATCGTGAACAGGGAACTCCTGTGGAACATTAAAAGATGAAGGTATCGGTCGTAAGGTAATTGATTTCCTACAGGAAATATATCGAGAAAATAATGTTGAAATAACATGGGAAGGAATGAAGAGTACAACAACTGTCGAGGTACACAAAGGATTAAAGCAAGGTTGTCCTCTATTACCGCTGCTATTCATGCTTTATTTGATAAATATGGAAAGAAGGCTACAAGGAAGCAATCTAGGGTATAATCTGTCGTACAGTTAGGCGGAAAGGTTGTTGAGCAACGACTACCAGGTTTAATGTGTGCAGACGATATTGTACTGTTAGCAGATAGCCAGGAAGATTTGCAAACTCTGGTTAATTATTGTGGAGACGAAAGAGAGAGTCTAGGTTTTAGTACAGCTAAGTCCAGTGGGATGTTTTTCAACGATACAACTGATCAGGAGCTTACAATACAAGGCCATGAAATACCCAGTGTGGCCGCATACAAATATCTCGGGGTATGGATAAACAAAGGGCAGATGTACACGGAAAAGCATGAACAGTCTCTCATAGCAAAAGGGCGAAGAGGTGCTGGGATAATGAAACATAGGGCATTGTGGGGGTACAAGTGGTATGAAGTACTGAGAGGTATTTGGAAAGCATTAATGGTACCGGGTCTTACTTTCGGGAATGTGGTCCTGTGCTTAAGGGCAGAAGTTCAGTCGAGACTAGAAGTAAATCAGAGAGCTGTTGGAAGATTAGCACTAGGTGCCCATGGGAAAACCACAAATGAGGCAGTACAGGGGGATACGGGCTGGGCATCGTTCGAAGCACGGAAAGCTCAGAGTAAAATCCTATACGAAAAACACCTGAGGAATTTAGACGATAACAGGTGGGCAGCTAAGGTATTTAAATACCTATACAGAAAGAGCATTGACTCACAATGGCGGAAAATAACTAGGAAGCTAACCAGTAAGTATGCCAGACACGAGGACGGAGAAAGACAGCATTGAACGACAGGTTAAAAATGCAGAAGGTAAAAACTGGACACCTTCAATGGAAAAGAAGCATAGTGTTGAACTATATTGATACTGGAAACAGCAGATCAGGAAGGAAGCGTTTTATGATAACTCAAGAGGCAGTGCCCTACTCCTTGAAGCTAGGTCAGGATGTCTTGGAACGCGCAGCTATAAAAAGAAATTTAACGAAGAAAAAGACACATGTACTGTGTGTGGTAAATCTGTAGAAACAATAGAACACCTCATACCAAAATGTGATGGTATCCATCCCGATGTCGATGCGGGCACAGTCACGCTTCTCGAGGCCCTAGGGTTTAGAGATAACAATAGTCATGTAAAGAAATATGCGGTGGAAATGAGCAAAAAGCGATTGGAAGATTGGTGGCTCAAAAGCAGAGAGGTGACATAAGGTTAAAAGTGTAGGAAAACGTATTTAAAGAAAATAGTGAATTTTAATAACTTACAGCACAGTTAAAGAAAAATAAAAAGCTGAGCATGGTGGCAACTGCCATCACCCCGTTTCAAAGGGGATGCTCCTACCTTCAATCCGAAGTAAAAAAAAATTATGCAGATCCTACGCACTGCGGGAATCGATGTAAGTGAAGCTTTCTGTGTTGTTTGCTTTGATTGACCATAATCAGTGGTGAAATTGACGGCGAATGTTTAATTTCTGCAACATTTTGTCCAACACGAGAGTGGTGAGTTGATGTTAAACGTTACCTTGCGAGCACCACTGCTGTTGGTCTGCGTAGTACACAAAGTACAAAGGGAGAGGTGTTTGCTTGAGGCATTGTTGTGCACCACATTTCATAACCTCTGAGAGGGTTGAGCATTGTCATTGCCTCGCATGGCACATTGCATCGCGGCAGAATCATTAAACTTGAATTAGATTATGGGGCTGTACGTGCCAAAACCACAATCAGATTATGAGGTAGTGAGGCACTCCGGATTAATTTTGGCGCCCTGGTGTTCTTTAACATGTCCCTAAATCAAAATGCGTGAGCGTTTTTTATTTCATCCCCGTCGAAATAAAATCCTCGAGCAATGCCATAGCCGCAAAACTACAGCGGCGGACACAGAAGTGTTGATTTGACATGTGGCGGCTTCCGTTGTGTCGCCTAGACCCTGTGGTGCACTTATTAATGCGGGTCGGCTTCTGCGTGCCCTGCGTAAGTCGTCTGCAGACATATTTGCATGGTTTTATTTTTCAGAAATAGCAGAAACGCACCGTACCGTACTTAAGCTTATCCAGCATTTCTTTGCCTTCTCACTCCCCCCCTCCCTGTATTTGTATGGAAACTGCGACCGAGGAGTGGCAAGTCTGTTATTCATTCGTTTTGCAATTGCCGTTGGTTCTACCCATTCTCTACCTGCCCTCGCCCACCACTCTTCCATTCTATCTAGCTTCCCTCTGGACTTGCATGTTGGTAAAAAGGTATAAGAGCTTGCAGGGGGTCACGGATAATTACAGCTGTCAACAGGCTAGTGTGGCGACAAACCGGGAGCTCCAGAGGGCATTGTGCACATTCGACGCGGTGCGGTCCAAACGAGTTCCTCGCGTCTCTTTTCTTCTCTGCCACGCTCCTTCAATGTATATACACGCTCTGAACCATCCCCCGACGCGGTGTGCCAGATAGCAGCAGCAGTGGAAAAGGCAAAGAAAGCTTGCGGTTTAAAAGTAGCACCGCTCATGCACCCCGTACCAACGTTGCCCCGTACAGATGGTAAACCAGCGGAGCTGAAATGTGCGGCCCCGGTGTTTATTTTGACGTCGAAGTTGTCGCTGCTCTGTCTCGCGGGCCCCAACCGCCGGATGCTCGGCCCGACATCGCCGCTTTAGCTCTGCTTCGCGAACTAGCTCGGCCGCACGAGCCGCCGGACCGGCCCGACATTGCGCTCCGCATCGCGGGCCCGATCTTCTGTCGCCGAGGCGTTGGCGCGACACCGACGAGATCTCTCCCGCTCTATATACTCTCGGCGCTGTTGCCCGTGGAGAACGAACGATGCGTGGCCGTGCGGTCACGAAGTCGGAGAGTGACTGCTGCGCGAGAGAAACGACGTCACTGTCGGAGAAGCCAACGGTGCGCCACACCTTCCGCCGGAGGGTTTTTCTGGTCGGACCGCGAGTGTTTCGCCTAGGCATATCGACCCTTTCCGCTGTAATTTCCACTGTAAACACCATGTACGAACAGAATATTTTTAAATATATGTACACGACAAAGCTTAATATATCTTTGAAAGAGAAGGAGGTAGCCAATTAAGAATTATTTGTCAAGGTATGGATAGCCTATCTCTAAATAATGAATATGTTGTTGTATGCTAACCTCGCCTTAAGTTGCTTTGCGTGCTTTTTTGACCCTGAAAGAAAGCCTGCAGACTTCAGGGGCCCCTTCAGCAGACTCTTTTATAAACGGCGTGTGAAAGTCACGTGAATGATATTTGTCTCAGTATTGCTTCTCTTTCCAGTAAGTAATACTTACGACTCATGGAAACAAAAACAAAAAAAGCTCTTCTAATAGTTTGCAACATTTATTAGGGATGGAAACATCGCTACTTGCATGCAGAGGTCATAAATATATACAGGGTGTCCCTACTATCATGCACCAAGAAGCCCGCGAATACATGCAAAGTGCCTCGAGCGGCCAGTCGCGCGGAAATTTTGCGTGCATTTCCGGGCATCTTTCACGCTCGGAAAAATACTGTTATGTAGCACGTATTGAGTAACAGAAAGCTTTATCGGGAGTTTTTCATGTCGCTCTACAATTTTCTCATTGATACTTTTCATCTTGTTATAATATTTGAGAACGTGCATGGTTTATTAATTAAGAATAATTATCTAACTAGGCGGAATGAAAAAAAAAGTTTGAGTATCTCCAAGCGACGACAAACATTACCTTGGTACTGTACAGCTACGTGGCATGCGCATATCTTTAAATTCTGGCTAAAGGTAGCTGGGGCACCATGTATGTATGTATGTATGTATGTATGTATGTATGTATGTATGTATGCGTGTGTATGTATGTATGTATTTGCAACATCCATTCATTCTTTTAAAGCTTACAGCTTGTTTGCAACCACACTTTAAAGACGTCGGGAGACTATATTCCTGCAGTTCTTTTTTTCAATGGTAAGTACTAATTTTGTGTTTAGAACTGATCCTAATTGTGCCTGATAGGTAGCAGTCTTTTCTTTTTCACTGGTGAGTACAAGCGTGGTATCTAACTACATGGGGGCAAATCTTCCTGTTGTAAATTTGTGCGTCTGCGTTTGAATATACGGTATTCGATTCGATATCCGATACTTACTATTCGTATATTCGATTAGAATTCGAAAAATTCGGTTTTCGCCCACCTCCAATGCTATAATGCATAGGAATATGTTTTTAGAAAGGCGCCAGCGCCACCAACCGCCAGTCGTTTGATGCAAGGCAGGGCAATTCCACTTGTCAGAAGGAAAAGTTCGCGCGTGGCCTAAGCTCAAGTGTTCTGTCGAACGCCCCGCACTAGAGACGGGAAGGAGCGACTGCAATATTTTTTGGTATAAAAGAGTTTGTATTTTCATAACCTATGCTCGTACGGCTTACGTCGTGCAATGCAAGTCTATTCGAATGTCGCTTAGCACGCACACGTGACCCGCACATAACGCGGAGAGGTAGCCGGAGGCGTCGAGCGCCTTCCGAATTGCGATTCCGGGTGATCGCTGAAAGACGCGACCAGCGAGGAAGCCAGGACGGTGTCGAACGTGGCATTCGCCTACCACCAGGACATCATCAGCAGTGACCACCATCATCACCAGGACGCAGTGGAAGAGCCTTGCACTTTTTTGTAGCACGCGAGGACCGACCTTCCTCGTCCTGGCTCGAGCGACGAACCCCCGAAAACGTCGCCTTCTCGGACGAGACAACGCGCGACGAGTTGTCGCGTCGGGACGGCGGAGTGTGCTCGCGCAGGAAGACATCGTGTTGGCGTGCAGACCTGGAGTGGTCCCCGGGTACTGTACCCCGTGCGCGCGTCACGGTGGCTGTAACAAGCTCCAAGTCCGGCTGGAACCTGTGTGGCCAGCTAAGGATGAACAAAAACGGTTTCGTCTGAGCTAGTTGGCGCAGGATTACTGCAGCGTACAGAGCTTAGTTTACAGACAGAGCAAAGAAGATGCAACGCGACAAATGGCACAAGTGATCGAGGACTCGCAACAGAGCCACGTGTCGTGTTCCTTCTTTCTTTTTTTTTCTCTCCTGTCCGTAAACTTATGCTCTACGCTACGGTAAGCAATGAACAATGTCTGCAGAAACAACGGGAATCCAGAACGTCATTGAGTCAACGCGATTTCAAGTTCTCCGTCCAATTCACGTGAATCCGAACTCACGTGTACGATGGTTGTCAGCTGAGCTTGTTGGCTCGTACTTTACGGGAAATCAGCAATTATTTCCACAACACATCGCGTGGCTCTATTCAATCGTCTGACTGCACTTTCCACAACTTTCATCAGCTAGTACGAGAAAAGTTGCGGGCGATATGCCGATCCGCTTGTCACCAACGGCACTGTGGAAGCACACCATGGCGGTAGTAACGTGGCGTGAACGTTCCCTAACGCACGTGGCACTATTCCGCCGCATGATGCTCCCAGTATAAAACAAAGCCGGCATACCTGAAGCAGTGACGCCTCACAAGGATGAACAAAACGGCACTTTTCATTGATGACTACATCTCCTCTACATATCCACGAAACAACGCCTGGAGTGGGCTCAGCTTTGGAAAGTGCGGTGTCTTCTTCGCATCCACGTTGCACGTGACCGAAGTATTCAACAGGTGACATGTTTCGATGGATGGCTCCGATGCGGGACTGTAACGCGGTTCGCATGCACAGAAAACTCAGTGGTAAGAAAGCGAAAAGCAAGCGGCACCGTAAGCCCACGCGGCTTTTCTTCTTCCTCCTCTTCTGTGGGACTGAACGCGGTCGGCGTTGCGTCTTCTCGGTGAAATTTCATCCAGCCACCTTGTTATTCGTGCACGTGGCACTGACGTCACGCCAAGGGTATCCAATCGGCTATTCGAAGTCATGAAGAGAGAAAGTATGAAAGAGAGTATGGCGTATCAGGCAGCTGGCCTCGGCGAGGCAATCTAGCTTTGACGCCGCCCCTGCCCGTCCATTTGGATGCCATCAGCGCGATGTCTCTTTTGATGATGTCCTGCATATGGTTGCCGGACTCTCCTGGCTGTGTTTAGCTCATAGTAGCTATTGGTAGCTTCCGTTCCATGCTCTCTCCACCACTGTGGAAGGAAAATTCGGCAGATCCCATCTCACGGTGAATGTCGACGTTAACGCGATTTGCGTTGACGCACTGCATCGACACACCGTAGTGCGACCGTTGTTAAGAATGGCCATACGGGGTGGCAACGTGCCAGCTTTCAGCCCGCTGCACGTGTTTCAAGCCCACCAGTTCGGAGAACTGCGAAGAGCCGACAGCCACGAGGCGGAAATTGGTACTTGGCCGCACCATCCGGGACAAAGCAGTTCTACGAGGCCCTCTGACGTCGGCACCTAAGCTGGGCAGTACCGAGAACTGCGGATGACCGGCAGCCACGTGGCGCGCGGTCAGCTCAGGCATGTGGCACTCCGCCGCGCCACACCAGACGGAGCAGTTCTACGAAGCCCTCGGTCGTCGACTCCGGAGCCTTTGTGTGTATGGTTTCGCACCTGTGTGTTTGCGTGTGTTTGGGCGATAAACGATAGTGCGGGGCGGCGACAAGTTTACAATGCTTGGACGAACCTTCCCGACCATTCCTGCTCCGACCCACCTCATCCTCCAAGCCGGCACACCTCACCCTCCATTCCTGCTCCGTCCTCGTCCGAACGATGACGTCGAACTATGACGTCAAGCGGAGAGCTTATAAGCAGCGTTTGCCGGCTGCTAGGGAGTGCTCGTGTTGTGATCGTTGTCGGGAGCTGAGTGCTCTGTCATACTAGAAATGTACTAGTGAGCTGTGTGCTCGTAAACTGTTTGCTGTATGTTAGTTTTGCGGGCTCCATATGGGAGTCGCGCTCGGCAGCCAATGTATGTCCTGTTTTAAATGTAAATCCTGCAATTAAAGCCTACTCGCCCAGTCCTGTCGTCCCAAGTTCATCTCTACAGCTACGTCTGCCAAATTCTACACCGTCCAAACGCGTCACGTATGAGGCGCGTATGCAGAAAGAGGGGCCCCCTCTATCGCGCGTTTCTCTGCGCACGCTGCGCCATCTGGCGCCGCCGCAGCGAAGTTCCCGAGAGGCGCGTGTGTGAATATACAGGTTATTTCAGCGAACACCTTCAAAAATATTTAAAGGTTGGCAGATATCACAATTCTAGTTCATGAGTTGGTCTACTCGAAGCGGCGGACAATATTTGCGCAAGAAATTGAGATCCAGAATCGACTTATTACTAAAATTCACTAATTAAGTTCTTAATTAATTACATTATGACCCATATTGCAATTTACAAATTCAAGCAGTGGACTTCGCAAGGGGGATCCACTTGGAACAAATTCTCAGGACGACACCTATTTCGAGATATACATTTCCGAACTTTGCGGAGAAATGCATTGGCGTTCCAGTTAATTTGTTAACGAAACGTAGTTTCATGCACTGACGCACGCAAGTAACCGTGATGGGGAGACACATATTATAGATGACATCGGAATAACCTACGAAGCACAGCATGGGGTGCGGGTAGACATCTCAAGGAAAATAAGGGAACATCTATCAATACCCCCAATCCCCAGAAACATGCACCCGGAGTTTCAGCAAGATCGAAGAATCGCAAGAGCGAGAGCTCTCTACGAAAGATTCCGTAATGCCAGGGACGTGGTCTATGTGGACGCGGCGGAGTACGCAAGTAGACAGAGTATGTCGATAGTTGGTACGAGTCTAGAGGGTCACTGCAGAGTTAGTGGCACGGTAAAAACAGGGAAGGCGGAGGTGGCGGAGGAGGCTGCCTTAGCACTGGCAATAGCCTCCACGGAGGCTAACATCGTAGTAAGAGCCTCCAAGACAGCCGTCAAGAACTATGCAAAAGGAAGAACCTCGCCGGAAGCGCTGAGAATTTTAAACAACTTTCGTGAAGATCGCTACATTCACATTATATGGGTACCCGCACACTCCTCCCTTCACGGGAACGAAATAGCGCACAACCTGGCTCGATAACTGACGGGCCGAGCAGGTGACACGCAACAACTACTGGGAACGGAGAGAGACCGGATGACCAGCTTTAACGAGATCACCAAACACTATAAATTGGGAAGGGCCCATTTCCCCCTGGTACACCCCTCGCTGAGTAGACGGCAAGCGACGGCATGGCGCGTCTTACAAACAGATACATATCCGAACCCGGTGGCCTACCACCGCTAATACCCGGACCTTTACACGGATAGATGTAGGTTCTGTCAAGAAAGGGCGGACCTACAATATATGGTTTGGCCTTGTCCTCGGACACCCACACAGAATAAAATAAACAAGACCAGAGAGCAGTGGGAGACCGCGTTGCTCAGCTGTGCACGGGAAGACCAACTCAGGGCAATCCAGCACGCCGAAGATGCCGCCAGGGCCCAAGGGCTCGAGGCCGTCGTCTAGGTAGAGAGGCCTAGGTCTCAAATCTGCTGTGCAAAAATAAAGTTTATTCCTCCTCCTCCTTGAAGAGCGGCACGTACCCAGTCACACGTGCCCAGTTGCCAAAATGTCTGCATAAACATTAGCGTTAGCTTTCCGTCTACGTGTTCATTCAAATATAGGTCTACTTTTCTTTTTTCTCCTTTTAACGTTGCCCAAAATGAGTTATCGACCTGTATTTGTGATCGAGGAATTTCGACCTATGTTCGTGAACAAACTAGCAAAAGTACCGAACCAACGGAGTTTCTCCGTCACGCCCGTCGTTAAGCCAGTCTGGAGATCATCCAAACTCTGGCCGTAAGAAATTATACGTACCGAACGCGCTCGACGACACCGACGACGACGTCTCGTGGAAGGTCGAGTGCGCCTCCTACGGAGCACCCGGAGAGGACGACTTCTCAGGACATTCCCGACGAGGATGCGACTTGTGGCATTGACTAGCGGGCTTTGGCAGCCGAGCTTACGGTAAGTAAAGATGAGTCATGTTCAAGGTGTTTTTTTTTTTTCGTTTTTCGAAAAATGCAGGGGTCTAGAAATGAATCTATATATACATATTTAATTAGAATACAGATTTATTTCTTGGCGAGTTGATATACAGAGGTCGACCTATATTTATGTTTGGCCTATTTTCGAGTAAATACGGTTTAAATTTTTTGTAGGATACGCCGTGTCTGTCGCTGCCAAGACATAAAAAAAGCCCAGTTTGTATCCCCTAAGCCAGTCCTGTGTGCACGACCGTGCGCATCAAGATAGTGCATGAAACGCAAAATCCCTGATGAAAATAATTGTGCTGCAAACATCTTGGAACACTTCTCATTGGACCTACACTGCAAGTATGAATAATGTGCGTAAAGTTTTTTTGGTAAATCGAATTTAAATGTAGACAACCAGGTGTGCACTCTCGATATCAGTATTAAGTAACTGTACTGTTGCTTTCTAGGTATGCTAGTTTTTAAATATTTAATGTACTCGTATCTGACGTTCCCGCAGAGAGTTTGCGCACGGAGTCCACATACTGTATTTTTCGCGATTTTTCATTGAATAGAATCGGTGGCTGAAGGGGATATTGCATGCTACCTGTTCCAACAGTCTTTCTGTAGATTACCTTTGAGAAAGACAGTTCTGTTCAGCCTTCTCAGATAGGTTTCAGAAAGAGGCAGAAATAACCTGCATAATAAACAGCGATGTTCAGATAGCTATTTGAACAGATTCAATAATTGACTTTTTTATTATTCGCTTCAGGGCACATTAACGAAGTTGTCTCCGCTGAACAAAAAAATACTGAGAGGCCAAACATTGTGTCAGTGCTCTCTCACCCCCCTTTCTCCCATTTACAGCAGCAATAAATGCAGTCGTATATGCTGTCCCAGCTGAAATGTTTCCAGTCACTGCTGGATTACTAGGCACGAAATATCCGCCAGCTGAAACTTTTTCCCATCTGAGATAATCTTTCAGCTGGCAATCGTAATTGTTTCCAGCTGGTAAACGTACTCATTGCCAACTGGAAGAATGTTGAATCCCACCTCAAAAGGTTCACCTACCCACTGCACGACCTGTAAATTGAGCTACACTAAGCGAAAAATGGCATCTGGAATCAGCATTGAATCCGCTGGAGTGTTTCCACATTCTTAAGTAGCAGTACTGGCCAGTTCGAATCACATCCAGGGGTGAGAACACGCTCCGCTTCAGAATTTACTTTCTGCGCCGACCAATATGTGCTCTATTCTGTTTCCAGCTGGCTCTAGAAATTTTCAACTGCAAGTGCTAAATACACTGAAAATCTGGCTGGAAACCCTGTTGGAAATTGATATGCCATTTTTTCATGCGGAACTGTTAGCAACTTAAGGCGCGAGTAAAAGTTAGTAACATTTAAGTCGTTTAGGGCAAGGTTCAGAGACCTGGTGAAAGCGAACAAACCAGAAACGCTATTTGACATCCATGTATATGTTCGCCGAATCGGTCAGCAGAAAGCATTCTTTCTTTAACGAGAAATATTGGCGATGGCCACGCGTACACGTACTCCGCCTCTTAGATGTGAGCCCGGCATCGTCCGCTCAAAGCCGTCGTGCAGAATGCGGCTAACGTGCCGTCCTCGCAGCAGCCACTTCGTCCTTGTGCGCTATAGCTACACTAAAATACGTAAAGCCAAAGAAAAAAAAATAGCGCGACCACCTATAAGAAGAAGGGACGCTTCGGAGCAAGCATCGTTGGTGAGGGCTGCGGGATGCTCCTCAAAGTTGCTTTTCTCGCGATCCCCCTTCTTGGGGCGGCTCGCCGTCGCTCTTGGAGACGCTAGCCGCCGCCGGCGTCGCCGCCTCGGTTTTGGCCCGGCTCCTGGAACGGCGCACTTTGAGGGAGGGCGCCTTGGTCGGCTCGGTGGCCTGACTGCCTTCCGGCTTGCTCTCCGACGCCTTGGAGTCGCTCGACAAGTCCGACTTGGCGGAGCTCGGGGACTTGGCGCTGTCCGTTCTTGACGGCGCCTTCGCCTCAAACGCGCCGGGAGCTACGAGGTTGTCCGGCTGGATCGCGACGTCCGTCGCCGTAGCGGCTCTTCTCGCAAGCTTGCTACTCGTTTTCCTTTTGGTCCTCGAAGAACCGTCGACGTTGGACGTCGACGGTTGCACGTCGACAGTGGCCTTCAGGGAAGCGTCGGCGGTGCTCGCTTTCATGGTTTTCGGTGAAGCGTCGACGGAGCTGGGCTTCTGGCTCCTAATTGAGCCGACGCCGCTATCCCTCAGCTTCTGGAAAGGGTTGACGACGCTGCCTTTCCAGAGCTTGTATACGTCGTCGTCCTTGGCCAACGGCGGTTCCTCGACTTCGTTCTTCATGTTCGATTCGCCGCCGGGCTGCTGCGCACCGATGCTCTGCTCGCTCTGCTTGGTCGCTTGCCTCGATTCGGAGTGGCGCAGCGAGACGAAGCAGTTGAAGACGTCGAATCTCTGCGGCACCCAGCCACTGCGGAAGGCCAAGAAGGCGCCGTACGAGCCCAGCAGCTGGGTGAGCAGGCCGAGCAGCATGCAGGCGAGCCGGAAGGGAAACTGCTGGCCCAGCTCCTCGTCGTACATCGGGAGCCTGATGGTCACCGGCACGTTCATCGACGGCTCGCCGCACAACCCGCGAAAGACGACGCTGACGAAGAAAGCTGCGAGTGCGCGCGTCAGGCTCAGGATGGATCTGCACTGTTCCTGAGCGCGTACGGAGCTTAACGGTATATGTCTATTGGCAACCACTAGATGTGTCCAGAACTCGCGCGCGTTATGCAACTGCATGGGATATACGACATGAACTGAACGGTACTGCACGCCTGGAAGGTGCGTCAATTAACGATAGTGCACAATCTCATAACTGGCAAAAATTGAATAAATATGCGCGTCGTAGCATCGGAAAACACATGCGAGCACATACATGCATACACACGCACGTGCACACAACGCGTGTTAATAGTACGTAGGCTCGGTTTCGAGAACACCTTTCTTGTCTCGACTTAGCACAATGAGGTTCTCACGCACAACTGTAACTAAATGGGCTGCTTTTGTCATTGAGGAAAGAAAAAGAAATTGGCTGAAGGCTTAGCTTGGTTAAGCCTGGAAGATTGCGAAAGCAATACCCTTGGCTGCGCCTTGGTTCGGCTGATGGTGTGGACATGGTTGCCCTTTGTTAAACTTATGGCTATACATCATCCGACTTAGCGCAAGGCAGCGCGCCGACCACTGCGAGAAGCCGAGCTGTAGCCCCATTTATCCTCCTAGCGTGACGTCACACCAGCGAGCGCCCTCTCTCGGTAGCGCCGCAGCAGCGGCGCGCAAGGCTTCGCCTCCACCATCGATGCCGCGAGCTGGGGCCCCGTCTCTCGGTCTGGCGTGAGGTCACACGGTCACGTGACGCGCAGCTGTGTAAGGAGGCGCCACGACCACCGATGGTCCGAAAGTGCGAGCAGTATTGCTTTCGCAATAATAACCTAGGAGGTAGCGTCACGTGAAAATCTTGAAGCCTATTCTTGAAAATTAAAAAAGAAGGGAATCATGAAAACAGAAACCAAGCGCATGAAGGCAAGCAGTGTTTTCTAGTCACTCAGAGGGACTGCGCTGGATTCTTCGGCTGCTACGACTGCTGCAGCCATCAGAATTTGTAACAAGCGGATAATCGTGCGGATTCACCGGAGGTAGTGTTCCCATTGCAACGGCAATCACGTTTTCTGGTATCTGGGCCGAGAACCAATCGCACCGAATGCTGCTAGCGAGCGGCACGGCACAACGGCGGCTAGTGGCAATCAAACTTACCTTGAACCAAGCCGCGCGGCGTGCTTCCCAAGATTAAACGCGCGATGTGCACATTTCCCATGATTCTACAGGGAGAGACAAACGCGTCAGAGGAGGTTGCCTTGCAAAGGCTAGATGCCTTACGTCGTGCTCCCTCCAAGACTTCTTTTTTTCTTCGTGGCTTTTGTTAATATTCATATTACTGCGATTAGCATCCTTAAGATACTTCACGTACTTTCCGGTAGTTATGTCTGCGCCTGCCCCTAATCGTTTTCCCAACCAGTGAGTGACCCAAGTTGTCTACTAGATTGGGTCACTATAGGTATGTACTCGTGTTCGTCACATGATCGTCATCCAAGCTTCGCCATCCGACTCTCGGCTGTCGTCACGCCTTCGCCGTCGTCCCTTTGTCGTGGTTCACCGTCACGCTGTCGTCGTACCATCGTGATCGTTTCAGAAACACACTTTCTGCTGCGTTTGCGCCCTGACCTACAAGCCCTTTAACAAAGGGATGTCAATCAGGGCCACACTGCCGCTGGTGACGCAGAATTCATGTCGAATTGTCGTCATGCCGTCGTCGTCACATATGCCACACCGCCTTCGTCGTTCAATCAACGTCATTCAGCGCACAGTTTCGTGTAACAGATTTAGAGACCCGCGCTGCGTTTGGAAGCAAAAAAACGACGAAGTCAAGTGGACGCAACGGCACGACCCGCTCAATCGCCGCTCTGCAACTGCAGCCAGGTCAGCTGAGCCGTTCTACTTTCCGCTGCTGGCGTGAAACGTTGTCCGAAACGAATTGGCATGCCTCCAGCGCAGATGTTTGCACACCACATCGTGGTCCGAGTGGTACGGACGGTAATCGTCCGGCTAAATGTAGCCAATCCTTTTACTGGGCGCTGTAACAGTTGAGGAGGAGTTTGAGATGAAAAAGTTGGAAGGTTTATTTAGATTATTTACAGTGAGCCGACCAAGAAATTAACAGTCATAGAAGTTATTACGGGCCGGCAGCAACTCGGACGCTGCGGCCCGTGGCAAGAAGCTCGAAAGAGATGAATTAAGGAATGCTCTCGGAATGCTCTCTTGCTGCTCCCCGTCTGCGTCTTTTAAGCCCTTCGGTGTCTCGAAGACACGTCACATTCGGCCAATGGGAGAGCCCGTTCAGGTGACGCCATTTTCGGCCAATCGGCGAGGGCTTACTTCTCCCTACGGTCTTGCCTTGCTGACTTGCAATGCGCCGTCACAATAGATGGATGGGGGCGACGCCGCCAGGTTTTCACGGCGCATTACAGCCGTCTTGCTTCGGGACCCACTTTACCCGCCACAGTGCCAGGCTCTCGCTTCACTTTCGGGAAGAGTCAAGCAGTGAATAGCGCCACCGGCGGCACACGAAGTGGGGGCCGCCAACTTGTTTGCACGTGTCGCACCTCAGGAATGTGGTATCCGTGCTTATGGGCTCCTTAATTAGCTGTGGTGCGATTCGATGTGGTCTGGGGAACTCGAAGTAGGCTCAGGAAACGGCCCCGTATCTAACAGCGCGGACAAACGCCAAATGATTTTCCGTCGGTCTCTCAGTCTGTCGCACCATCGACGTGCGACGCTTGTCGCGCTGCTGCCGGCGTTCCTCGTCGCGTGAGCGTTGTGAGACACCTGGTTACCTGCCAGGGGCGATGTTACTGCAACAGGTTGGCACGAGTGCGGCGTCGCGCCGACACGTCGTCTCCTTGTATCGTCAAGACAGCGTCCGAGGTTAGCGATCATATCCGAGGGAGAATAAATAAAACATTTATTCAAGGAAAATGAGAAGATACAGGCTTGGCTTACGTGTGTGGAACTCGAGCGCGGTGATAAAACAAGCTATCGCTTTCAATTGTTCGCCTTCGGGTGAAACCGCCGTTATAAAAAATAGTGACATGGCGGGGTACTGGTCTCACACGACAGCGGGTCTTTTCCTCGTGTAAATGCGGTATTTTGGAGAGCACACTGACATCTCAGTTCCTAGTATACCCAACAGCTTCCTGCGCTCTTCCTGCGCGCTTCCGACGTAGCGGTTATCTTGGTGTGGCAGGTTATAGCGTTCGCTATCGGGTCTCGGGGCCACCTCCCGATATTGATTTAGGTCGTGACACGAATGGCACACACGACTTGTGGCACGCAGTTGTGCCATATGTCAAAATTTATTTACTTCACGGTCACGAGATAATCCCTAGAGAATGTAAAAAGCATCGTCTATATGCGCTACCTTTAATTTTTTTCCCCGATCGAGTCTCCTCCACAGCAATTCATAATAAAATTTACGTAACGCCAACACATTTGTCGATAGTCCATCATACAATTTCTGACTCACCCAAGAAGGCGCCGTACGTGTTGCAATCTTCGAAGTAGAGGACGCAGATCAGCTGCGGGAACAGCAGCACGTAGACTATGTCCGAGCAGAGCAGCCACAGCTCGAACACGGAATTCACGGACAGCGCCAAGTAGGTGGCCCAGGACCCGATGGCGAACACCATGACTCGCAGCACCAGGGACACCTCGACGTCGGAAGCCTGCAGAAAGCAGTTGGATACTCTCGGAACGGACGCCAGAGTGCGCTCTTCGACGTACCTTGTCCTCGACTTTCTCTTGACTTATCTTTACTGGCGCTCTTGCAGCCATGAATTTATACCAACTCTCCCGGTGAAGGCCGAAAGAAAAAAAAAAACCGTGTGGCGTGCCTTGCGCGCACCTTTAAGAGGCCATGACTTCGGACGTCCGACTATTCTCAGTTTTTTTTTTTTCAAGCGCTAAGCTCCCACGGACAGCGACCACCATTTTAGCATCAATTGCGTGACGTCAGGAAGTGTGGGGCCGCCGCTTTGTTGTGTGCTCCGAAACAGTTCCGAGAGAGACGCTTTGTTCCGCATGCTCTGGCACGCGATGGCGCAGCAAGGGCGTCGCCGTTGAATTGTGCCCGCAATTCCTTCGCTCGCGTGGTAAAAAAGCGGCGGTGGACCGCCAAGAAACATTTACCAAAATGACGCATGAAGGCTACGACGCATTTCTAGCACCTGCAATCGCTTTCGGTGCTAAAGCGTGGCCTTTGAGATCGGCATCCTTTACACCACGAGGCAGACGTTTCCGGGGCTTCGTTTTAATTCGTCACCACTCTGTACGGTTCGAATACGACTTTTCTACAGCACTGAATGCGCTCAGATCTTGCGAGCTTGGTGTGAGATGTCTACGGTTTAAGGTGCAATGCATAATTTAAGCTCGAAACAATGGTGTTAATAATAAAGGGGAAATGAGACATCCGCCCAATCGTAGCAATTGCTACAAAGGAAACCCATAAGGGCTCCTCGAAAGAAAAGCCTCGCAGTTGAAGAAAAATTCGTCCTGGTCCGCGACTCGAACCCGGGACCACCGCCTTTCCGGGACAGCCGCTCTATCATCTGAGCTAACCAGGCGGCTAGCAGATGGCACGGCGAAGTCGAATTTATCTACAACTCGAAGCAAAGGCAAGTGTTTTTAAGATGTTTTGCATGCCGCTACCGTAGTTAAACCGCAGGTGGACAACATTAATTCTGAGAACTACGGCGTCACTCATATCGCACTGTGCCTTTTCGCAGCGTTAAACTCCACACAATTTTAGTCATAGTTAAGGAGTACTGACATAATATTTTCGACTATTCATTTCTTGCGTTAAATGAAGGTTCTGGACCACTAAGCCCTAGGAAGAACAGCGCCAAGCCTGAGAGGCACCGCTAACAATTTGATACAATAGCTTTTATACAGCCTGTTGCGGTTTTATTTCATGGGATGGTACTGTGTCGTAATATCATCACACAGTTACGTGGCCACGTGGTAGGAGGACATTGCGACGTTCTGACCTTCGCTTCGTCATCCTAGCTCGGTCGTCCGCCATGCTGCCACATTGGCCCTGACACGAACAGCAGCGCACGAAGCCACCGAGCGAGTGTCAAAACGTCGCAATGCCCTGCTCCCACGTGACCACATGCTGTGCCGTGACGCCACAACACAGTTACACGTGTGGCACCTGATGTGCTCTTACAGCTTGCATCACAGAGTCTCAGACAATTACTAGATGAAACTGTGGCGCTAATGTCCACGGCAACTGCAAGCAGGGCAAGCTAGTTCAGCCAGTTTGGCAATAATGGGTAGTGAGTGGAATGAAATTATTCGATGGCTGGATTCGAACCTTTGCACAGAAGCCCGATAGTGAAACCATTACGCCACGGACCCACGCACCAGCGGAGCCACTGCAATCAGTAACGATTATACGTGCTTGCAGAGCTCTTACTAAGTGGGTCGTTGCAATGGCTCATACCGGAAAAAAATGGCGACTAGTCGGGCGAGAGAAAAGAAAATTTCGTCATCAGGAATTGTTCATACCCCCGTAAGCAAGCAAAGATGCAATGGCTGAACATGAATGAAGAAACGAAAGAAACAAAGAACGAGCGACTTGTCGCGGACACGCGAGAAATTTGCCATCGGGCAGTCGGAACAAAGCATGACATCGTATTTCAATGGTTGTCAAGTCATTGTGGCCTCTTGGAAACGAGCAGGCAGACACAGGCACTTGATCTTTACATACGAGTGTCGATTGCGTTGCTATCCCGCTATCAAGAACAGACGCAGCGGGAAAGCTCCGTGCGCTTGATCGCGAGCTTACCTTGGCCCAATGGAGTTCGGCACGCGTTAGAAACCAGCGCCTTTCTTCCCTATCCTGTTCTGAAGCTCCGCATTCCACATGGCTTACCACAACGGGAGGTATATAACTCTCATCTGTCGCCTATGGCTTGGGGTATCTTTTACCAATGCGTACTCTTACCTCATCGGAATGGCCGCAAGTCCAGATTGTAAAGTTTGCGGGAGCAAAGAGACGATAGCGCACCTTATGTCGTTTCAGTGCACAAATACAAGTCCTCGGCACCACGCTCGACAGGATAGACAACCGTCCCCTTACGGAAGGCAAATTCTTGGACCCTGGTCCCAGGTGACGTCGGCACGAACTTCTTTAAAAGCGCTATAATGTGCTTTTTAAAGGAAACATGACTCATTGAAAAACTACAGTATGTGCAAACTGAATCTTTTCTGCTCCTTACCCCATCCTCCTGTGTGGAGTAGCCAACCGGACCCTTATTCGTTAACCTCTCTGCCTTTCACCTCCTGTTTTCCTTCCTTCAGGCCTTTTTCAGTCTACAATAAATTAAATTAAATTCACAACGCCGCGCTGCCGTACCGGAGCTTCGGTTTCGGTACCAAATGCAAGAAACTGAACTGCAGCTTTCATTTGTTCGTCCAAGTCAATCTCTTAGCGTGAAAAGACAAGTAGAGTTATGGTGGAATAGTGTAAATAAACCGAGAATGTTAGAAAACGATTTCTTGGGTCTAAGCTAATTAAGTGTCTAGAGATACGAGCGAAACTGAGTTAGTGCCATCTTAAGCGAAGTATTTCTAGAGCCGCATACGATACCATGGGTCGAACGATGGACTGGTAGACGTTCTTGGTGATCATGGAGGATGCACTGAGCATGGAAGAGTCCGCCGACGACATGATCGCAGCCGTGATGCCGACCAGGCCCACCAGAGGGACCAAGCCGGTGGTCAGGTAGCGTATGGAATACGGCAGCACCCTCACGATGTCCTTGTCGCGCAAATGGTACGGACCAGGATAGCCGGCCGCCGTAAAGTCTGATAGGGTGAAGAAAAAAAAAAAAGCGCGTTCCCTGGGCCCATATACACGTAAAAGATTAACGCTAAAACTGTTGGTAAGATTATTATTATTTTTTTTTTTTTGATGCGCGACGACAGAGACAGCAATATAAAACACGTTCTATACTCTTCTCTCTCTCTCTCCCTGTCGCCGTGTTTCGAAAAATATTCAGCACGAGAACCGACCAACTAGTACGCGTGTGTGACTTTTTTTAGGCTGTGGCGCGCGAAATCAGTGATGACGATGAGCCATAATAAACGGGAGTACGTTTTTAGTGAGCAGAAGACCCTAGCTGACGGTCATTCCTCGGCGGATCAATCAATCAATCAATCAATCAATCAATCAATCAATCAATCAATCAATCAATCAATCAATCAATCAATCAATCAATCAATCAAACACTTACTTGATTGATTACTTTATTCATTGATTAATTGATTAATCAGAACTTCTTATTGGGAGTTGGGTCACATTAAAAGTATTTAGTATGCAGAAAAGGAGGTCCCATAGTCAAAGACTGTATCGGTACCTCCTGTACAAGAACAATTATGATAGTTAACAAATCTCTGGGCCACCTCGCGCCGGCCGCGAGAAATCCGAGCCACGTGCCCGCTTAGCTTTCTGTCCCTAGCCAGCCGCCGTCCTCCTCACCTTCCTCGACGTCGATGCCGCTACAAGACCAAATCAAACACTGCTAATAGCGAATCTGATCAAATCGAATCTCAAATACTTTTGGAAAAGTTTTCGACTAATTCCTTTTTCTCCATTAATATTCATACGCACGTTCATGGAAAAGGTCGCAACGCAGTCGTCTCGACGAAGAAGACGCGCACGCTGTTAGCTAGACTGGCCAGAATTGCAATCCGCTGTGTAAATACACTGTGTACAGCCTTCCGTGTCATCAGTGCTCCATTCGCGTAACAATATGAAACATTGTTAACGTCACAGCATTCGTTATATTAGCAAGTTCCTCTCATTACATTTCACGTTATGAGTACGCTTCATCAAAAGCTGGAATGGAGCGTTATGAAGAAATAATAAGCTTAAAAAGCAGTCTTGTGAGCAGGTTAGACCTTAACGGAAACGCGCGCTGACTGCAGCGATGGCAGAGAGAGAAAAAAAATTATTCTCTATACAGTGAACTCTCACTTGAGTGAACTTCAAGGGACCGAAGGAAATAGTTCACTTAACTGAAAGTTCACTAAACTGAATATTTGCTAGACCAACATAAGACATGGCATACAGAGTCGAAAGTTTGAAGTGCAAATCATGGAGCAAAAGTACAGAACACTGTAAACAAAAGACATGGCATCCATAGTGTTAGAAATGTGTTAAATGGAATTTGTACATATTTGGCACGCGAATTGCCGTTGTTACTTAAAAAATGGAAACTTAACGGAGCCGATGAAAAACACACCACGTGGGTCGTTTGTGTGCACATGCGGAACCGACGAGACTGGAAAGAAAGAGACGACGACCGTGCCACGACTAGCCGGTCAGAAAAAAAACACACACCACGTTGTTTGTGGTGTGACAGATCGCCGCTTTGCTCTGGCAGCGTTGTAAGCGCCAGCGATGTTACTTTGTTCATGACCTCCGAGATTACATGCTTGCTCGTTTTGTGCGGGCTATCTTGGAGGCCATGCCTCGTTGTCGTTCGTTTTCCGCGCCGCCGCTTTGCCCCAGGGACGCTGTAGCGCCAGCAACGTTACATTGCCGCTGGAGCGGTGGTTTGATGAGGGCAGGCATCGGTTGCGCCTGCAGTGCAGGGCGCAAAACTTCGTTGAACTGATCGTACAAATAAGCCTTGGTCCTCTGAGTGAGTTCGTTAAACTGAAATATTCACTGTTCCGAAGTTCGTTTAAGTGAAACATTTTTGCATAGAATGTATAAGAAAACTGCCGGGGATTTTTAAAAAGTTCATTATTCTGAAATATTCGATAAACCGACGTTCGTACAACTGAGAGTTTACTGTAGTTACAAATGTCGCTGCGGATGGTGCCATTATTCAGAGAGAAAATGCAAAAAGAAAACACACGGTTGTCGCACGGATGAAGAGTACCAAACAATACCCATTGCCGAATGTCATGCATGAGCGAAATTTGAGCGCTAATGATTGCGATTTAGCTGGGAGAGTTTGGCCGCTCGCGACGCAGCGTGGTCACGTAGGTTCCCGTTCCTTATGTCCACGTGGGACAGGGGTGAAATTTGTTTTATTTTTGCTTCAGTTTCATAATCGATCGGACACAGCTGGCAATAAGAAGTATTCGAAAACTATTCGAAATAGATTCGTGTTTAACCTATAGCGACTATGGGGGGGTTCCAAGCTAGGTCACAGGCTGTCACTCGTAAATGTTGCTTATGTATCCGCTTTTGACTACAATACCGAAAGTTACTGTACGGCTAGGGCGGAGAGCTGCACAGCATGCGCACGCTTGCTTTCATGCTCATCGGTACCACCTGCAAGTCAAGTTGCACGTACTCGCGCTTTTGGCCGCTGCGCTGATCGCTGCAGGCGGGACCGCCAGCACGATGCAACCCACGGCGGCCAAGTACGAGAGCATCCGGGCACCGAAGTCACTCTCGCAGCTTAGCACGCGCTGGAAGTACACCTGCGTCGAACACAGTTGCGCAAGTTATCCCCGTCGCATTTGCGCTCATGTACGCGGACTGACGCTCGGTCGAGGCCTCGCGCACTGCCTGCGCATCAGTTTCGGCGGAGCGCCAATTTGTTGATCTGCTAAACCCTCAACTACATAGTACTAAAGCCCGTGAGACAAGCCCAAGTACTGCTTAGGGCTGAATTCACTTTGCGCACCCCACAAACAAACAAACAAACAAACAAATGCGTGCATGAAAGTATGGAGGGAAGAGTTTTTTGTATCACCTCGAGGTGGGGAGGGGGGAAAGGAGGGGGGGGGGGGGCGTTGCGCGAGTATGTAAGCAGTGGACGGGTTTCGAAGCCCGGCCTCGAAGGCTGCGTACAGCCGTCGGGGACGAAATGTTTTCTCCGCGTTTCTCTGCGGACACCCACTGCAGGATTGTACATAATGCTAATAGATAGGCTAGAATCAGGAAAAAAAAAAAGAAGATATGCACATCTGACGCACGCGTCGGTATCTCTGTAAAAGGAAACTTTCGGGAAACGGCTTACTAAATTCGATGCGCGCAAGTTTCTTTATTGTCATCTGTACAACGTGTAATCCTACGCAATGTTTATGCACCGCACAGGTCACCGATTTACGTCACGTAACGTCTTATGTTTAATGGCTACTTACGCCGTTCACAATCTAAGCCGGAATGGAAACAGCCGTTCATGCGAATGCACTGTGAGAAGTTCAAGCAGTGATGTCACGAGGACATCATGTTTAATGTTTGTCGAGAAAAAAAAAAAAAAAAGGTAAGCAGAGGTGTATACATGCAAAGAGGAGTGCGACGCGAAAAAATGTGTTGTTACGGTTGACTGGTGGTTATAGCGTCAAGATCTTGTGCTGGGAGAATCCGAGGTTCGATTCCACGATCGTACACTTAGTTATTCTCATTTTTCCGTATGCGAGCTATTCGGGCAAGAAAGTAGCAGCCATGTGGTAAGCTAAAGTCCGGGGAGAGGGTTTGCAAAAGAAAACTTCGCTTTAAGAAAGCATGCGAATAACAAAGCACGTACACCAAAGAGGCGAGAAGTACAACGCAACGTCAATGACGCCAGGTCTGACGCTACGAGAAGACTTCAGCATCAAATTAGGATACCTCACGAGTGTCTCCGATCGTTCATGCAAGCTGACTGCGATCATTTCACTTGCGAAAAGAGGGTGGCAGAGTTTCTACAACTTCAAAAAATATGTCAGTACTCCAATAAGGCGCGGTGCTCTGGGCATTAGATCGCGAGCCACTGCAGAAAGCTGGCGTCCATCTGACAAGACATTTGCAGCGCTGTGGGAGGTACGAGATGCACCCAGGCAATATCCTTGCGCAGCGCGATGTAGTTCCAGGCGAAACTGTCTAATTAATGGCAGTATTAGATAATTAGTTTTTGCTTAGTACATGATGCATTACAGCGTTACGTGACAGGTTGGTACTGTTGCGCATGCACATCGTATACCGCAAGTAGCCGAGCAGACGACGTGGCGCGGATGAACACATGTCGAGGGGGGCATTCGGCCTTCCTATTGGCTACGAAGTCCTGCAGCTTCCACAATGCCGCAAACGACTTGCGAGATGGAGTACATGCATACGTTTACGCAAAATCGATTCGTGATGCTAGCAATCGGGCTTGCAGATCTGCTAAGAAAATGTCGAGTGCATCTTTCTTGACAGCGAGTCCAGTTTGTATCACTCGTGTGCATCGATTTCTCAAGCACCACAGAAAGCAATATCCACAAAACACGTTTCCCGGTGGTTTTGGTGCTTTTAATTACCTGCCACGGAATACCTCCGAGCGCGGTCATCAAGAAGGCGTCGAAAAGCTGGCTCACGCCGCTAGACTCGATGGTGCCGACCCAGTCATTGTGCGGAGGCCCCATCAGTCCGACGGCGTGGTTGCTTAAGCAGAAGGGCACGCAAATCCACTGCACGAAAGCGTTCACTCGTGAGAAAAAGTGTGCAAGACGAGGAGATGGTGGGGCCTGTAGGCGCTCCCAACTATATAGAAGCCTAAAACGAAAAATAGAAAAAGAAAGAATGCAATAACAGCAGTTCTAAAGATGACACACATACACACAACGTGTCTATATATATCTATATATATATATATATATATATAAGCAGAAGCATACGTTCCCGAGCAGTTCGCAAAATGCAAGTGTTCATAAAAATATGCAAATTGCGCCGCACGTTGGTGGCAAACGCAGCACTCGCTAACACGCGCACAAGCGCCGCAGGAACGCGGTAAGAAAAATTAGAGAATTATGAAAGCACCAATATGTGCAAATACAGAAAAAGAAATACACCCAGAAATACAACGTTTTCGCGTGATGAAAGTTACAACAATGTGATTAAGTAACTGAAACATTGTAGATTCTTCAAAAAACTGCATTAATGCTCGTGCTCCACTGTGTTGCATTTTTTCTTATGGTCATGCACGCAATATTTCACCTATAGTGGTGACTTCGGCGTGCTATCCAGAGCATGTATCTTCACGAAAAGTCCTAACGGTGAGTATCAATCTTTGCAGTATAGATGTTCTATGTCTTCTTCAGCCTCTTCACAAGAGTACACGACGGTATCAGTTTTCTCTATACTTTAGAAGCTTGCATCCGAAGCCTATCGATTGCTGTATCGATTGAGCGTCTGGTTTTCGTTGGTGTAGTGAATTGCATGTGAAGGTCTACCATATAATTTGAAGCTTTCCGCACCATATGTGAACGACATTCGGACATACAGTTGGTTTTAAAAACAACGTACATAATTGTAGCGATAGTAAACGACTCTGGCGAGCTGCGCGTGCCGATGACGACATTTTCTGTAATGTCGCAATGGCTTGGAATCCATTGCAATATGTCATGAAGAGCCTTTGCCCTAATCTAAGCTTTTTTGTATTTCCTGTATTAACGTTTTGCTTAGTATAACGAAGCTCATTCATTTTATGCACAACAATGAAGCTTGCGAATCGTCAGAATTAATCCTCGAAATGACCCCGGCTGTCAACATATGAAAGCGTACCGTGTTGAGCTGTGCCGTCGTAGATATTAAAGGGTTCATGAAATGATCTGAACATTTTTTTTAGGCGCGTAAGGTACAGCTACAGTAAAACATTCGTGCCACAATTTTAAGCGAACCGTCTCACATTAAGACAGCTACGGACTATTATAAGTTATCCTCCTCCCTAGCCATGATTTTCCTCCTGAACTCGTTCACCGACCGATCAGGGCTAAGCTCCGCCTTGTCTGGCTATCCGTCATGATATGACGCTGTGTAGCCTACTCCGGGTATGTTGAAGCCAGCGCACGAAGCCTCTCCAACCTCTCCGCTGGCGCATGGTCTTCGATCCCCAGCGAGAGCTATCCAAGCACCACGCGTTGCGAGCGTTCTGTCGCGGTAAACGCAGGCGAGCTGGGCGTTTTGACGTATGGGTGGAAGCTTAAACGTGAGCGGCCTAAGAACGGCCTGCACGGTGCAGCCATCTGGTGGCGCAGAGCTTAACCAGCCAACCACAGAGCTAATATTGCTGTAACCAACTGAAAAGAATTTTAAGCATTTAAAAAGAGAACGAGCCCACGATTACGCTGCTGTCTAAAACTTACAGCAACAAAGTAGCATTATTGCTATATTAACTTTGCGTTTGTCTCGTTGAGCTCTGCCTCTGCATCACCGGGCGGCTGCACCCTATAAACCGCTTACGTTCGCGCCTCCACCCATCCGGCAAAACGCCCAGTCCACCTGCATTTACCGGAATTCTGGACGAACTAGAACTCTCTATTGTGGCAGTACTACTCCGGCGTGAAGTGACGGCCGCAAACGCGCAAATGCTGGCGCCGATCCGATACCGACAGCCCATGGGCTCCAGCCGCTCCGCTCGCCTGTTGCCTTCCAGAGGGACACGATGTCGCAGCTTGACATCGCTATAGATTTGCAGGCCACAAGGCAACAAGGGCGAGTTAGGATCCTCGCAAAAAGAAACCTCGAGACCAACACTGACAGCGCCGCTCGCATCAACACGGAGCACGTTGTAATGCAAACAGACGCCACTGGCTGTGGGCCGGAAGTGCTTGAGCTGCAGCGTTATATTGTTCTTGTGTATTTCCTTCATTATAGCTTTTATAGAAATGAGTAACCAGATAGTTCGCCCGACAGACGTCACGTGCACCCGCTACGTAGGTGGTGACGGGGCGGATGAAGTCTGGGGAGCGGCGTCGCGGCGATTGGTAGAGATGTACATTGTTAAGACTTTATAATAAATTACACGCTCTACGCGGCGGACCGCTTAAATGTCTCATTTATTTATCTGAAGGGCGTATACCCTAACGACCGAGTACGTTTCTACAAAATCGTCGAAATCGCTTAGGGCCTCGTTATGTGGCACAACCTAAATGTTATTCGCTTTTGATTTGCCGATACGCCGACATTTAAAGCTTCCATTTTTGCATAAACCATATGTGTGTATACTTGAATACGATCTCGGTTGTATAGCTGCCACAACGTTAATCGTTTGTTCGCAATTACAGGTTAGATCGGGAACGGAAGTAGCGATATCTAATTGGGAGTAGGCAGCGCGGATGCGAAACGGTTACAGGCCAATCATTCATAAACTGGTAGAAAGTTTCTGCAATGTACTTCGTGGCAGTGGGCCACGTTTAGATTCTGAGTGGCTTGACTAAGAGGATTATTGCCATGTTAAGTGGCCGAACGAAAATAGCGGCAACATGCTTCAACAAACCTTAAATGTCTGCAAAGGTGGCTCGCGAGACTCGGTAATCACCAAAGCGCTGGCAGATGCCCGAAATACACATAGACATATTCAGAGGATTCTGGCGAGTAGTCGTAACAGAGTATCCTATAAAGTATGTGATAGCCCACGATACCCATGAAAAAAGCTTCGTTTTAAACCCCCGCTCTTGGGATATTCGCATGATTTTTTTTTTCGGCGACAATCTAAAGGGCTGCAGACAGATACGCCGCTTCACTTGCCAGGCAGACGGACATGCTGACAATCTGGAAGACGTCGGTGTGTGTGACCACGTAGACGCCGCCCAGCGATGTGTAGAAGAACACCACCAGAGCGGAGGCCAGTATGAAGAAGCGTGTGTCCACCTCTATGATAGCGCCGGCGGTGTCACCTGAAAGAAAAAGATTTTGCGTCTCCGCTGGCACTTAAGCATGGAAGCTACATAGACCAAAATTTAGGTTGCAGACCCTCACGAGACTACGGGAGCGCCACTGTCAAGCATTGTGCATGGAATGAGCTATCGATTCGATACGTCTGGCGAGGCTTTGCGTAACCATACGGCGCCCACAGCGGGCTAGACGAAGTCGTAGTGAAGCAAAGGAATTTTTATGTTGGAACACACTTTTGAACTGCCACTATCGTTAAGTAACCATGCGTCAGTGTCTATCTTTCGTTCCGGGCATAAACATCACATTTCTCCCTCATCGGGTAATCTTCCGGTCTCATACAAAAGATGTATGAGAAATATTCACGTGCTGTGACCTCGGCTTGACGTACGATATTTCTATGTTCGCCTTTGCGCCAGAAAAAAAAAATCTGCGTTAATAACACTCGCGAGGCATCAAGCATGTCGTGCCTTT
Source organism: Dermacentor andersoni (assembly GCF_023375885.2). Taxonomy (NCBI): domain Eukaryota; kingdom Metazoa; phylum Arthropoda; class Arachnida; order Ixodida; family Ixodidae; genus Dermacentor; species Dermacentor andersoni. Next base: position 41,310,610 of record NC_092816.1, read on the forward strand.
CGATCGGGCAGCACGCCCCTCGCTGCCCGATCTCGGAGGCTATTCTGAGAGCGCGGACTTTTACCGTAATCTGGGGTAGTGTTTTAATGAACAGTGTAGCCCTTTTATAGTATAAATGTTATCCTGAGAGGGTACGGTCATAACCGCTCGCTCGCGCGGGTGGCCAGACTGTTTTGCGGCCGTAGCATAAGAAGCGCTGATCGCATGGTCATCTCGCACGTTGTCACTGCAACATAGCCGAATTGGGGAGCGGTTTAGCTGAAGTCGATTTTTTATATCTGGCTCCGTTACGTTACGCAATACATATTGAACGGAGGTGGCCAGACTGGCGAGACGCACCAAGCGCTGCCAAGATGGCGGCAGTCCAGAAGACTTCGCCGACTACTGCTGGGAAGCAGAGCAGTAGCGCCATCCACCGGCCGTAGCGGTTCTGGAACGGGTCCAGCATGGTCAACGGCTTGGTCGCGCGCATCTTGCTCGAGAAGAAAGTGCCGCCTGCGATCAGTGACGTGCGCCCACATCGTCAAAGCTGTCGTCATGTTGCACGGCTAGTATACGGTAGTTGCACAGCGTTATCTCCAGAAGCATCACGAAATGACAGGGCATTATTGTACGGCGTCTGTGACACCGCACGAGAGGTGTACAGCTACGGACAGCCGGACAGGCCGCCATTGGAATATGAACCTGGCAACGTTTAACGCTAGAACGTTATCTAGAGAGGCGAGTCTAGCAGTGCTATTGGAGGTATTAGAGGGCAGTAAATGGGATATAATCGGGCTCAGTGAAGTTAGGAGGCCAAAAGAAGCACATACAGTGTTAAAAAGCGGGCACGTCCTGTGCTACCGGGGCTTAGCGGAGAGACGAGAACTAGGAGTCGGATTCCTGATTAATAAGAATATAGCTGGTAACATACAGGGATTCTATAGCATTAACGAGAGAGTGGCAGGTCGTTGTGAAACTTAATAAGAGGTACAAAATGAAGGTTGTACAGGTCTACGCCCCTACATCCAGTCATGATGACCAGGAAGTTGAAAGCTTCTATGAAGACGTGGAATCGGCAATAGGTAGAGTGAAAACAAAATACACTATACTGATGGGCGACTTCAATGCCAAGGTAGGCAAGAAGCAGGCTGGAGACAAGGCAGTGGGGAAATATGGCGTAGGCACTAGGAATAGCAGGGGAGAGTTATCAGTAGAGTTTGCGGAGCAAAATAATATGCGGATAATGAATACCTTCTTCCGCAAGCGGAATAGCCGAAAGTGGACGTGGAGGAGCCCGAACGGCGAGACTAGAAATGAAATAGACCTCATACTTTGCGCTATAACCCTGGCATCATACAAGATGTGGACGTGCTAAGCAAGGTGCAATGCAGTGACCATAGGATGGTAAGAACTCGAATTAGCCTAGACCTGAGGAAGGAACGGAAGAAACTGGTACATAAGAAGCCGATCAATGAGTTAGCGGTAAGAGGGAAAATAGAGGAATTCCAGATCAAGCTACAGAACAGGTATTCGGCTTTAACTCAGGAAGAGGACCTTAGTGTTGAAGCAATGAACGGCAATCTTGTGGGCATCATTAAGGAGTGTGCAATAGAAGTCGGTGGTAACTCCGTTAGACAGGATACCAGTAAGCTATCGCAGGAGACGAAAGATCTGATCAATAAACGCCAATGTATGAAAGCCTCTAACCCTACAGCTAGAATAGAACTGGCGGAACTTTCGAAGTTAATCAAGAAGCGTAAGACAGCTGACATAAGGAAGTATAATATGGATAGAATTGAACATGCTCTCATGAATGGAGGAAGCCTAAAAGCAGTAAAGAAGAAACTAAGAATTGGCAAGAATCAGATGTATGCGTTAAGAGACAAAGCCGGCAATATCATTACTAATATGGATGAGATAGTTCAAGTGGCTGAGGAGTTCTATAGATATTTATACAGTACCAGTGGCACCCACGACGATAATGGAAGAGAGAATAGCCTAGAGGAATTCGAAATACCACAGGTAACGCCGGAAGAAGTAAAGAAAGCCTTGGGAGCTATGCAAAGGGGGAAGGCTGCTGGGGAGGATCAGGTAACAGCAGATTTGTTGAAGGATGGTGGGCAGATTGTTCTAGAGAAACTGGCCACCCTGTATACGCAATGCCTCATGACCTCGAGCGTACCGGAATCTTGGAAGAACGCTAACATAATCCTAATTCATAAGAAAGGGGACGCCAAAGACTTGAAGAATTATAGACCAATCAGCTTACTGTCCGTTGCCTACAAAGTATTTACGAAGGTAATCGCAAACAGAATCAGGAACATCTTAGACTTCTATCAACCAAAGGACCAGGCAGAATTCCGTAAAGGCTACTCAACAATAGACCATATTCACACTATCAATCAGGTGATAGAGAAATGTGCGGAATATAACGAACCCGTATATATAGCTTTCATTGATTACGAGAAAACATTTGATTCTGTCGAAACCTCAGCAGTCATGGAGGCATTACGGAATCAGGATGTAGACAAGCCGTATGTAAAAATACTGAAAGATATCTATAGCGGTTCCACAGCCACCATAGTCCTCCATAAAGAAAGCAACAAAATCCCAATAAAGAAAGGCGTCAGGCAGGGAGATACGATCTCTCCAATGCTATTCACAGCGTGTTTAGAGGAGGTATTCAGAGACATGGATTTGGAAGAATTGGGGATAAAAGTTAATGGAGAATACCTTAGTAACTTGCGATTCGCTGATGATATTGCCTTGCTTATTAACTCAGGGGACCAATTGCAATGCATGCTCACTGGCCTGGCCGGAGAGGCAAAGCAGAAGAGTGGGTCTAAACATTAATCTGCAGAAAACTAAAGTAATGTTTAACAGTGTCGGAAGAGAACAGCAATTTACAATAGGTAGCGAGGCACTGGAAGTGGTAAGGGAATACATCTACTTAGGGCAGGCAGTGACGGCGGATCCGAATCATGAGACGGAAATAATCAGAAGAATAAGATTGGGCTGAGGTGCGTTTGGCAGGCATTCTCAGATCATGAACAGCAGGTTGCCATTATCCCTCAAGAGAAAAATGTATAATAGCTGTGTCTTACCAGTACTCACCTACGGGGCAGAAACCTGGAGGCTTACGAAAAGGGTTCTACTTAAATTGAGGACGACGCAACGAGCTATGGAAAGAAGAATGATGGGTGTAACGTTAAGGGATAAGAAAAGAGCAGATTGGGTGAGGGAACAAACGCGAGTTAGTGACATCTTAGTCGAAATCAAGAAAAAGAAATGGGCATGGGCAGGACATGTAATGAGGAGGGAAGATAACCGATGGTCATTAAGGGCTACGGACTGGATTCCAAGGGAAGGGAAGCGTAGCAGGGGGCGGCAGAAAGTTAGGTGGGCGGATGAGATTAAGAAGTTTGCAGGGACGACATGGCCACAATCAGTACATGACCGAGGTTGTTGGAGAAGTATGGGAGGGGCCTTTGCCCTGCAGTGGGCGTAACCAGGCTGATGATGATGATGATGACAGCTACGGAGGAGCTACGCGAGATCATGATGTCATGGCCAATCTCTGCAAACCAACTTATACAGACGCTTTTCGCCACGCTCCCGTGCGCGCCGCCATGTTTGTGCACGTGGTGACGCATCCATCGCTTGCCTCAGCCTGCCTCCGCTGCAACGGCAGCGCACGACGCCGGAGCGGCGCAGAAAGTCGCTGTTTCGGCGTTTGTCGCGGACAGCAACGGCGTGAATGACAGGAAACTTCAGAAGACACGTAAATGTCGCATATCCATTCCTCCGAGCTCATTACGACTCGTAAAATGGTGCGCTATAGCTTTGCCGTGCGGTACGCGTACCAGAATGCAGGACTAGAAATAGTTTTGCAAAACATAGTGGTACGCGTACTTTCAGCAGCTGTATTACGTCAGTATTACTGTCATTCACACATCGTTCTTTTTTATTTATTTACTGTCAATGGGCTTGGAAGCCACAGGTTTTAATGTTTTTGGTTCAGTAACGATTTTTTTTTTGTTCTATCAATATTTATTTTCTATGTAATCCATCGCGAACGTGTCAGTTGCGCCAGATTTGCTTACACCGCGCTTTGAGCCTAAAACATCCATGCTTTGAAGTTTTGCATAGTAGCTTACAGAAAAGACCTAATATCGTTCGTCACTCGGTTGCGTTGCGGCTGATGACGAAACACTTAGCTCATGGAGCATTCTTACGTAACATACTTAAACCCCACTCGTTGTTCGGCCTATTCTCTAACGAGTGCACTCGTATTTAATACGTGATTGTGAGTCTCCGCGAGTCTCCGTGAACGAGGCTGGACGTTATAGTGAAGACCAGAAAAATAATATTCACGAGTGCGAGCGAGTGTCAGCTCAATTTGGGGCGTTATCTGGCCACCATATCTTTTAAAGTCCTCGGAGAAGTACGTGCCTTCTCCCCCCCCCCCCCCCCCCCCCACCCCGAAAATAATTTCTGGCTACGCCGCTGGCTGCCGCACTCGCATTGCGATGAGAACGACAAGTGTTTGCGTTGCAATAAACGACCGGAGTTGCACAACCATATCGGGAGAAAACACGCAGAGAGCGATTGGCAAAGGACGCGAATAAGCAAGCGTCAATCAAAATCCGCCACGAACCAAGCATACATGGCCCGAGCCCGATGAGCAGGGTCGCGTGTCGGGCCGACTTTATGAGAGAAAAGGCGAAGGGGACATCTTCACGGAGATATGATGGGTAGTTGGCTTTCGAAGGCTTGATTAACCTCCGTATTCAGAAATGCAACTTCACTTGAAGCTCATGCTCGACTTGATGTAAATGACGCCTGGTGCGAAAGCGCCAAAGACGCTCATTGCGTTTCTTTCGGTGCGTTGACGACAGGCATCGTTTAAACCAAGTCAAGCATGGGCTTCAAATTAGGATGTATTTCTGAATACAGGGTTAAGGCTCACTCCTAGTGCTCCCTCCGCGTTTTCTTGTGGTATGCTTGGGTAACTTTATTCGTTTTTCTTTGCTATTGTTACCCGAAGTATAAAGGAAGTTGCGCGAAGCCGTGAAAAACTAATGAGTGGTATACGCGAATGCGACCAGCTGGGTATTTGACTCGCTTCAGCAACTCAAAATATCTTTTACACGAGCTTAAGACATCATATTAAAAACTCAAGACCATTCCGCCCTGCGGTGGCGGATGACCAGAGGAGCTGTAAACATCGAGGTAAGAAAACTTGTGATTAAGATTTTACTGGCATCACTCATTCTCAATAACGACGGTCGCAATGGCTTTGTGGTCGCTGTGATATGCACTGATCGGCATACTCGCAACTGCAAACACGTTCTCTGATAACGTCAGATCGATGCACGTATGCCGCTGAGTGGTCGGTTGGGCCGGATCGGTGTGGCATCGCGAGGGATATGTCTGCAACGCGGAACGCGTAAACCGCTCCCTTTTCGGTCCCGACACATCCGCAATGAAATCACCGACGACCACAGGGGCAGTGTCATCGCAACTAAGAAACGCAAAGCGAGTCACCATGAACCTTACGTGGCTATGAGCCATCGCTTGCGGGGGCATATGAGCCATTGATGATGACAATGTTGTGTGCGGACACGAAAATATTATGGCACGCAAGCCATATACAGCTCCACTAAAATTAACGAAATTTTAAAGGTTTTCTGAAGCGCAATACTTAATTTCACTGACATTGTACATCGTATATTGTATTGATAAATGTGCAACTGTTTTCTTTCGATGAAGTTAGCTGCTGTCGTTTTGCTTTTTCCGGGCTAAAAAAAAGCGCGCGAAACCTGGAGAAGTACCATGTGACCCGTGCTTACGCGCAGTGACATCAGTGCCCTCAAACTGCGCCTATACGCAGTGCGGTTTAGTGGGCAGAGCTTGCGCTAATCTGTGGCTCACCTAAAACCAGGCTGACCGCGTAGCCCAGAGGGGCGTGGCAGCGCAGGATTCCGTGCCTGTAGACAGCCTCCGCTGTTCCGTTCAGGTAGCCGCCGCCCACCCAGGTCGCTGAAAAGGAAGTCGGAGATACAGCCAGATATCCAGCGCTTCTGCTTATCTAGCAGTTCATGTGCTTCCTCCTCTTTATGGAAGTCGCAGTTTGGCCCGAAAGGCCGAAGCATTGACAGCGATAACGAGGTATTTGGACATTACACCAAGGTTCGTAGTCTTATGGGCAGAGTAAATTTCAGGCTTAATAACTAAACGCGCCTGGCACAACGCGCCCTGAACGCACACACGAACGAAGTTTAGTACATCGCCACCGGCACTAGCTCTAGCGGTCAAGACACTGGTGTCGTGAAGAGCGCCGGCAACGGAAAGCGCACGCGTTTGTTCCAGTGCGAACGTTCCGTGCTGCCGCTCCTCTTACTGTGCCGCGCCTCGAACTCTGCAGATCAGGTGACCTCCTACACTGGGCGCACCGATAGGCAGCGCGCATCAAGGCATCGTGCCTACTCCTCGCTGTCGCCCTTTCCCTCTCGTCCTCACCCGCGCAGCAGATCACTTGACCTCCAACCCAACGAACCCATCTTGATGTAGAAGAGGGTGTAAAAACCCACCAACTGTTGCGCGAAGATTCCGCGTAGCTTTTGTAGACCCAAGTACTCGCGACTTCACTTACGTTATTCCACAAAGCTGCCGTAAATGGAAATTTAAAAAAAGAAAATGTTAGAGTTTGGAACGCTAACTCCGAAAACAAAGAAGCAGATATAAACACTTTCTTTAAACTTGATTATTTTGGACGGCCAGATTGGTAAAATTCGGTACATTATAAATTACCCTTGAGTTTGACAATAATTTGCGAATACGGCTTTTCGAAAAACTCCCATGAGAAACGTTACCACAGTAAACTCTCAGTTGTACGAACGTCGGTTTATCGAATATTTCAGAATAACGAACTTTTTAAAAATCCCCGGCAGTTTTCTTATAGATTCTATGCAAAAATGTTTCACTTGAACGAATTTCGGAACAGTCAATATTTCAGTTTCAGTTTCAGGACCAAGGCTTGCAATGCACTGCACTGCAGGCGCAAACGATGCCCGCCTTCATCAAACCGCCGCTCCAGCGGCAATGTAACATCGCTGGCGCTACAGCGCCCCTGGGGCAAAGCGGCGACGCGGAAAACGAATGGCAACGAGGCATGGCCTCTGGAATCGTTCGCACAAAACGAGCAAGCATGTAATCTCGGAGGCCATGAACAAAGTAACATCGCTGGCGCTTACAGCGCCGCCAGAGCAAAGTGGCGATCTGTCACACCACAAACCACGTGGTGTTTTTTTTTCCGACCGGCTAGTCTGGGCATGGTCGTCGTCTCTTTCCAGTCTCGTCGGTTCTGCGTGCGCACACAAACGACCCACGTGGTGTGTTTTTCATTGATATGTACAAATTTCATTTCACACATTTCTAACACTATGGATGCCATGTCTTTTGCTCCATGAATTGCATTTCAAACTTTTGACTCTGTATGCCATGTCTTATGTTGGTCTAGTGAATATTCAGTTTAGTGAACTTTCAGTTAAGTGAACTATATCCTTCGGTCCCCTGAAGTTCACTCAAGTGAGAGCTCACTGTACACTGCTGTAATTGATTACACAAGGTTTGTCAATGTTAAGAGCTTGAATACTGTTTAAAGAATTGTAGTACTTCAAATATGTGAACAGTATTCGAAAAAAAAAACAGGTTAAGTAAGAACATTGAAGATTTTCCGAGAAGATACCCACTCCTCCATGCCTTTTCAATAGTTGTAAGCGTGGTTGTTGAACTCTTTCGATATTTATGGGTTTTGGGCATATCTTGGGAAACGTTAAAGTTTGTGCTTTTAGCTGTTTGCAGAATAACTTTCGCTCTTAAATGCACGAAATCTAATTGAAATTGGTTCAGCGGTTGTCTCAGGTGAGGGGCATCTCTGTGTTTCATAGATACATTGCAGTTGGCCTTGCCGAACCAGTGTTGCCATATTAGAGATTTCGTCATTAGCGACTTTTCGTCCCTTTAGCGACACATTTTTCCAATTAGCCGCCGGTGATTTCTTTAGCGACGTCACAGAACAATCGCCCATATATGCACTACGGCTGATTCGTGGGCTCCATGACCATGATGAAAGAACGGTTGCCTTCACATCGGTGGTCTTCATACTGCTCCACAACACGGTGGCCTTCACAGGATTCACAGTTAGCTCGCAAAAAAATGATGTGTTTTGTTTGTTTGTTTGTTTGTTTATTGGTTCGTTTGTTAGTTTGTTTCGTTTAGTTCTTTATATATAACGTGTTCATATATGGTTACATATAGCCTAGTCATACAAGCTCGGTTTCGCAGCGCAATTGTATTTGACATTTGAAGATTTACGATTAAAGCTTGTGAAAGTAAGGCTGCGTCAAAACGCGTGTTAGATGTACGCTTTTGGGCTTCCGCTATGCGACTTATGCGCTGGTGACGAGCGCGCAAACGGTACGATGTGATCGCTGGTCGCAGAAACGCTCCGCCACTCGGCTTATTCGTTGGCAAATATGTCGAGATCCGCGACAGCTTCCATTGCGACCTAGAAGTGTGAGACTTCTTGCTGCATCAAATTGAATGATGGGAATCTACATTTTTCCCCCTTCTATATATATATATATATATGTATATATATATCATCAGCCTGGTTACGCCCACTGCAGGGCAAAGGCCTCTCCCATACTTCTCCAACTACCCCGGTCATGTACTAATTCTCATCCGCCCACCTAACTTGCTGCCGTCCCCTGCTACGCTTCCCTTCCCTTGGAATCCAGTCTGTAACCCTTAATGACCATCGGTTATCTTCCCTCTTCATTGCATGTCCTGCCCATGCCCATTTCTTTTTCTTGATTTCAACTAAGATGTCATTAACTCGCGTTTGTTCCCTCACCCAATCTGCTCTTTTCTTATCCCTTAACGTTACACCTATCATTCTACTTTCCATAGCTCGTTGCGTCGTCCTCAATTTAAGTAGAACCCTTTTCGTAAGCCTCCAAGTTTCTGCCCCGTACGTGAGTACTGGTAAGACACAGCTGTTATACACTTTTCTCTTGAGAGATAATGGCAACCTGCTGTTCATGATCTGAGAATGCCTGCCAATGCCTGCCAAACGCACCCCAGCTCATTCTTATTCTTCTGGTTATTTCAGTCTCATGATCATGATTATATATATATAGAACGGCGTGCCTCATAATCAGAAAGTGGTTTTGGCACGTAAAACCCGATATATATACACACACACACACTGGTCAAGTGCACTGATTGCCCACATTTCTTTTCAATGATAGTGGTAAGCTTCCACTCAGGAGCTGACAATGTCTGCCGTATGCGATCCAACCCATTTTTATTCTATGAATTTCCTTCTCATGCTCTGGGTTCACTTTGATTAATTGACCTGAGTAAGTGTACTCCTTCACAGACTCTAGAGGCTGACTGGCGATCCTGAACTCTTGTTCCCTTGCCCGGCTATTCATCATTGTCTTGTGCATAGTAATCTTCAACCCCCGTCTTACACTCTGTTGAGCGAGAAGAAAGGGGGTTAACAGAGGGGCCCGATTTTTTTAAATCGTATCATGAGAAGCCAACAAAGACACCAAGGAAAACACAGGGGAAATTACTTGTGCTTACTAATTGAATTAAATGATAAATTAATGGCAATGAAAGTGGATGAAAAAGAAACTTGCCGCAGGTGGGGAACGATCCCACGTCTTCGCATTACGCGTGCGATATATATATATATATTATATGCCAGGGCCGCACAATCTCCGAGGTCATATCCGTACAGCAGAGCATCCTTGTGCTAGCACCTGGCTACGTACGCCTTTTCAAACCATCTATATATATATATTATAATACCGAGACCGATCAAGTTGTCCAGCACTGTTTATTCCAAAAAAGGCAACGCCCGCAGCTCACGCGCGAAGAAGTCGAAGAAGAGGGAAGATGATGATGGCTATGTACAAATGAAAACGACGAAGTACGTTAATAGTGCTTACACTAACTTCCCCCCGTCATGGAAGCGGCCAGCCTGGCCGCAGATTAGAGATTATCTAAACGGGGAGTGAAGGGCTTCATCCGCGACACGTGAACAATTTCGGCATTCCGGCGGCGCCGGTCAGTGACGGAGTGTACTGGGCGGACGAGATAGTTCACTGCAGATGTTTGCTGCACAACGGTGTATGGACCAATGTAGCGTGGAAGGAACTTCTCACAGAGGCCTGGGGTGCGGACTGGAGTCCAAAGCAGGACTTGGTCTCCTGGGTGAAAACGTAGGTCACGGCGTTTGTTGTCGCAGTAACGCTTGCGCTCAGCTTGGGTAGCTTCTGTGCTTTGCCGGGCGATTTGACGGCAATGTGCAACTCGGGCAGCAAAATCTTCTGGAAGCGACGCGTCAGGCGAAGAAGGTGCGAAAAATAGTTCTCTGTCGAATATGGTGGAAGGAGATCGTCCATACACAAGGAAGAAAGGGCTGTAGCCGGTAGTCCGTTGAATAGCAGTATTATATGCGAATGTCACAAAAGGAAGAATTTTATCCCAGTCAGTGTGGTCAGGACGGATGTACATGGCAATCATATCAGACAGCGTACGGTGGAAGCGCTCAGTAAGGCCATTGGTTTGCGGATGATAAGTAGAAGTAGATTTGTGGACGGTATTAGTGGCTCGAAGAACTTCCTCGAGAACTTGTGAAATGAACGCCTTGCCACGGTCACTGAGAAGAACGCGAGGAGCCCCGTGGCGCAAGACGATGGCGCGCAAGAAAAAGTCGGCGACCTCAGAAGCGGTACCGGATCGCAGAGGGGCAGTCTCGGCATATCTTGTTAAATGGTCGACCGAAGTGACAATCCAACGGTGACCGGAGGGTGTCAACGGCAAGGGACCATATAAATCAATGCCAACAAATTCAAAAGGTGCGTCCGGGCAAGGGAGAGGTTGTAGTAAACCGGCAGGAGGGGATGTCGAGCGTTTGCGGTGCTGACATGACGCACAAGAGGCAATGTATTTGGCCACCGTTGTGGATAGGCCAGGCCAGAAGCAGCGGGTCTTTATGCGGTCGTAAGTCTTGTGGAAGCCTAAGTGGCCAGCCGATACATCGTCGTGAAGTGCCTCTAATACCCGCAAGCGAAGGCAGCGAGGTAGAACTGGGACCCACCGGTGACCTGTTGGGTGGTAAACGTAGCGGTGTAGCACGCCACCTTGAAGGCGGAATTGTCGAAGTTGGCGTCGCAAGCGGCTGTTGGGTGGTTCGGTGAACCCACTAAGGCGATCCATGAGAGCTCGACAGTAGGAGTCGGCCCGCTGAAGCGAGACGAAATCAGAGCGTGATGAAAGCGTAACTTGGTCCAGGGGCGTTATCGAGAGCTGGTGGGAGGCAAGCGTAGCATCGGAACGACGTGGTTGGGAAGACGACGGCGCGTTACCGGGAGAGAGTGAAAGTGGGCAGCGAGACAATGCGTCTGCATCATGATGGCGTTTTCCAGACTTGTATGTTATAGTGAAGTCATATTCCTGCAATCGCAGTATCCAGCGTCCTAAGCGTCCTGACATGTTTTTCATTGATGACAGCCAACACAGAGCATGATGGTCGGTGACGATGGTGAAGTGGCGGCCGTAAAGGTATGGGCGAAATTTCTGAATCGACCAAACGATAGCCAGGCACTCTTGCTCTGTAATGGTGTAGTTCCGCTCAGCTGGAGAAAGTGTTCGGCTGGCATATGCTATGACTTGCTCTTTAGATTCTGTATTACGTTGCAGAAGTACTGCGCCAATACCTTGTGCGCTTGCGTCAGTATGGAGTATGGTGGGGGCACGATTATCGAAGTGGCGAAGCACTGGTCCAGAAGTAAGATGCCGCTTAAGAGCTTGAAAAGCCGACTCGCAGTCGCTAGTCCACGTGAAAGAGGCACCGGTAACCAGTAGCTTGTGTAGAGGAGATGCTATTGCTGCGAAGTTGCGTATAAATCTACGAAAATATGACGCCAAGCCGAGGAAACTACGTAGATCTTTCTGTTGCTGGGGGCGAGGAAACTGAAGAACGGCACTAATCTTTTCGGGGTCAGGCTGGATGCCAGCTTTTGAGACGACGTGACCCAATACTTTTATTGTTTTGCTTGCAAATTTGCATTTTTTTGTATTGATTTGGAGACCAGCATTCGCAAGGCACTTGAGAACTTCGTCTAATCGATGAAGATGTTGGCTGAAGTCAGACGAAAAGATGACAATATCGTCCAGATAACAGAGGCATGTCTTCCATTTTAGACCACGAAGGACGTTGTCTATCATGCGCTCAAATGTGGCAGGAGCATTACAAAGGCCAAAAGGCATCACGTTAAATTCATAAAGGCCATCCGGTGTAGCGAATGCGGTCTTTTCTTTGTCAGTCTCGTTCATCGGAATTTGCCAATATCCTGACCGAAGATCAAGGCTGGAGAAATACTCCGCCCCTTGTAGTGTGTCCAAAGCGTCGTCAATTCGAGGTATTGGATATACGTCCTTGCGTGTGATCTTATTGAGCGCTCGATAATCCACGCAAAAGCGAACTGAGCCATCTTTTTTCTTTACCAGGACCACCGGAGACGCCCATGGGCTAGATGAAGGTCGTATTATCTTCCGCGCAAGCATGTCAGCAACCTGTTGTTCAATGACCTTTCGTTCGGACGGCGATACACGATAGGGGCGTCGTCGTATAATAGCGGAACCATCGGTTTCGATGCGGTGTGTAGCCGCAGGAGTTTGGCTCAACACAGGGGAACAGCTATCGAAACAGGCTTTGTGTTTTGCCAAGACCACCATTAGGGCTTCGGACTGCGCGGCTGTTAGGTCAGAACCAAGAACGGCTGGAGGAGGGAAAGAATCATCCAAACCTGAGGTTGGGGCTGGCGATGAAGAAGGGCAAAGCGCGACTAGAGAGATAGGTTGAGTGTCGGCGAGGGTTGCCACAGTCATCCCTTTGGGCAGCATCACAGGATCTGGGGTCGTGTTGCAAGCAGACAGAAGGGCGCGGCCGCGTGAAAACCGGACGAGACAGGTGGCAATGAGAATTCCGCGAGAAGTACAGCGGGAAGAAGGGGCGACTAGGGCGTCTCCGTCGGCGATCTGACTGGATGTTACGGCTACAACGTCTTCGTGACCAGGACGCAGGACGTAGTCGGCAGCGATGGTCAAGTTCACGCATGAAAGTGAAGAGTCCGCAACAGGTTCAAGCTCTGTATCCGTGATGTGGACAACTTCCTCTCTACATGAAATGACGGCTGAAGCAGAATGTAGGAAGTCCCAACCCAGTATAAGTTCATGGATACACGTTGGAAGGATGATAAACTCGATGTGGTGGCGTATGCCGTCGATGAGAACACGAGCAGTACACTGTCCGTCAGGGTGAATGAATGCATTATTAGCACCACGCAAAATAGGTCCAAGATAAGGCGTTTTTACTTTACGGAGCCGCGAACACAGATCACTCCGAAGAACAGAAACGGCGGCACCGGTATCGATGAGAGCTGACGCGGGAACACCTTCGACCGTCACAGAAAGCATGTTGGCCGGGCGAACAGGAGGAATTTTTGAAGACCGATAAGAAGCAGTTTCCCCTCCAAAAACTGCAACAGTTAGTTTTCCGAGTGCTGGTCGACAAAATGGGAAGTGGGGCGAAGCGGTGATGTAGAGCGCCGGTAAGGGGATGGGGAACGACGTCTGGCCGAACGGGAACTATGAGGCAGATTGGGAGCAGCTGGTGGAGACGGAGAACGCTGTTGCGGGGACGAGTACGGTCCGGGATAGTAGTCGTCTGATCGGCGAGTGCGGTCTCTTTCGTGCTCAGCATAGCCTCGCCTTTCATCCTGCTGGCGCCGGCGACAGAAGAGAGATATATGGCCGCGTATACCGCAGTAAAAACAAACTGGACGAGGTGGACGCCACTGAGGGTACGATGGCGCAGCAAGTGCTCTGGTTCCCATCGAAGCCAAATGGTCATAGGAAGCGCCAGTAGGCACGGAAGGCACGGTAGGGGTGGGTAGCGAAACAACATCCGCGTAGGTAGGTGTGGAGCGCGCTACCGGAGCAAGATGCGTCATGGGTGTAGTCATCGCTGTCAACTCCTGCTTTACGACCTCGCGCAAGTCGAAGGCGGGGGTTGGGGCGCAGGCAGCAGGTGGACGCCTGAGGTCTTGTAGTTGAAGCTCTTCGCGGATGATGGTGCGGATAAGAGCACGTAGATCTGGAGAATGGGGAACCTGAGGATCGCTGCAGTCATGTGGAAGACGAATAGACTGCAGCTCGTCGAGGCGTTGACACGTTGAAGTGATGTCTTGGGCAGAAGCTGGATTTTGCACGATTAAGGCGTTGAATGCGACAGGCCCAATGCCTTTTAAGATGTGGCGAACGCGTTCGGCTTCCGTCATGCTAGGATTCGCACGGCGGCACAGAGCCAAGACATCCTCTATGTATGAGGTGTAAGACTCTTGGGGAAGTTGGCGCCGCGTTCCCAGCTTCTGTTTGGCGACTTCTGCACGGCCAGACGAGGAAGCGAAGATTTGCCGCAGCTTCGAGGTAAACGTGGACCAATCCGCGATGTCGGATTCGTGGTTGAAATACCACGTCTTTGCAACACCGGTCAAGTAGAAGGCGACGTGCCTCAATTTCTGGGTGTCGTTCCACTTGTTGCAAGAACTCACGCGGTCGTAGTGGTCGATCCAATCGTCTACGTCATCACCGCGGAGTCCCGCGAAGACAGGGGGATCGCGCTGAGGGCTCGTCACAGTCCAAGAGGGCGCCGCAGGCGGGGTCGTCGGTGTGGTAGGGTTAGAGGCGCCGGAAGGGCCGGGGTTGGAAGTGTCCATTGTTGTAGGGGTAGCTGGGTGCAGGCGGCGACCGGAACGGAGCTCCAGGGAGGACGGGAACGCGAGAGGACGTCGGGATCTTGACGTACCTCCACCACTTTATAATACCGAGACCGATCAAGTTGTCCAGCACTGTTTATTCCAAAAAAGGCAACGCCCGCAGCTCACGCGCGAAGAAGTCGAAGAAGAGGGAAGATGATGATGGCTATGTACAAATGAAAACGACGAAGTACGTTAATAGTGCTTACAATATATATATATATATATATATATATATATATATATATATATATATATATACGTAGCCAGGTGCTAGCACCAGGATGCTCTGCTGTACGGATATGACCTCGGAGATTGTGTGGCGCTGGCGGCATAGAGTTTATGGCTGGCGGCAACCCTTCTCCGCGCCGCCCAATCTCGGAGGCTACGACGCGGGAGCTCGGGTAGGAAGCTGCGAACGTCGCTCTCTCACCGGTCATGGAGCCGACGCCCATCCAGAGCGGCAAGTGGCGGTTGGCTATGAACAGCTTCATGAGGACGTGCGCCGCGTCCTGCTTGCGGCGAGTTTCGACGCTGAGGCGCGACATCTGCAGGCTGCGATCCGCGTTCATCTTTCGGGCCGACCACACGCCCACGGACACCACGGCGCAGTAGTAGAAGCAGATCAGCAACACGGCCAAGATGTTCACGGCCATCTTCCCCTCGGGAACGTCGGGACGAGCTCTGCGACGTACGCTCGAACGCGAGGTATGCCGCGTGCTCAGCCACGATGCTCGTGCAGCTTATGATGATGATGATGATGATGACGACGACAACGACGACGACGCTGATGATGATGATGATGGTGATGATGATGATGATGACCTCTTGTTATGGCTCATACCCACACTGGGGGATTGGCCAAGAATTGCGTGCCGAAACGATTACCTATTCTTTTGAAGTGTTACAAATTCGATGAAAAAAATAGAAAGAAAAAGAAACATACAAAAGCAAACAAATTACAAGAGAACAATAAAAAAGTTATTCGTTTTGTTGATTGTATGTAACTGCAAACGGCATCAAACACGTCCCTGTGGCTGACCCCTATAATTGACGCACCGAAAGATAGTATGATTTCTGATGATAACATTAACCCTAATTTAGCAAGCGGAAGTTCTAGATGTCTTTTTCTTAACAATTTGTATCGCCGACATACAAAAATATAGTGATCTAGTGATTCTGTTTCTTGGCAGTATGGACACAGAGGCGATAGCGTCAGACCAGTCCTGTGTAAATACAGGTTTAATGGAGGGACACGGCAGCGTAATCTCGTGATGGCTACCTCTCATTGAGTTGATGGACACCACTGGATTTTCCACGGAAATTTTAGGTGCTGATATTGTGTCCATGTTGTTATTGATTCATTGACATCTCTATGAATTGAATATTTTCTATATCTAATTGCTGTTGCGTGCGCCACTAATTGAGGAACCGGCCTTATAGGTGCACTCGGGGATGCTCGCGTTAATGAGTCTGCCATTTCATTTGGATGTAAGCCACAGTGGCCAGGTACCCATAATACTTTTAGAGAATTCAACTGTGGAGGAACTAATGTTAGAAACGTCCTTAGAGTTGGCGAATTTTGTGAAGCTGTAAGCGAAGTATACAGACCGAAAGGTAATCTGTTATAATAACCGCACTTAATGAGTTCGAAGTGAGTTTCCGAAGCGCTAAAATAATTGCTAAAATCTCGGCTCAAAAACGGGTGTGAAATCTGGCAGTCTCAAGGAGAACGACCAGCCAAGCGGAAGCGAGAAAATGACCACGCCCGCCTTTTCGTTGTTCGCAGAAGCATCTGTAACTATTATGTTGTTCGTTTGTACGTGTGCAAAGTAATCTTGCAATAGGTTATTTAAATAGTGACTGATTGAAACTTACAGTTTAGGGGGGAAATGTCGTCAAAATCTATCTTAATATTCTGATTTGATTCGGCTGGTGGAATTACCTCACGAATGCTCACATTGAGGCTAACTAATTGTTTTTGTACATATACAATCTGTGGAGTGTGAAAGCGAGGCCAATGAGCAAGAAAGAAGGAATTCGGATCACTAATTAAGGCTTATTCAGATCGTCTAAGCGGCAAGCTGTAAAATTTGATAAATGCTTGAATTGTTAAGATGCGAAATCTGCAGGGCAATGCTGGAAGACGCGCTTTTTGATAGATAACATTAGTAGCCACAAACCTAGGGAGTCCCAGACACAGGCGTAGGGCCTCACGCTCCAAAAGAACCAGAGGCTTTGTTTTATAAGCAGGGCCGCCTGAGAGCAAGACACACCAAATTCCAATATGGGGCGCATATACATTTTATAAATCACCATCAGTGAATATCCCTACGCAGTCCATATTGTCGGTTACTCATTCTGCGCAGTATACCTAAAGCACGTTGTGCCTTACACGCTACACTTTCTATGTGTGGAATCCGGTTGAGTTTTCGATTATATATGATCCCCAAATATTTTAGAGACTCAACCTGTGGATTATAGTTCTTGCTTATAAGCTATAGAAATTGAAATCGGATCCATGACCGGGAACACTAAAATTGCGCTTTTGCTTACATTTAATGACATACAACTTGTCTGAAGCCATACCTCAAGCATACTCATGTATCTTTGTAATTTTTGGTATAAAGCGTTAATGTCACTGTCAGCCGCAAAGCATGCAATGTCATCTGCATACACGTAAACGTGCACGTCCTGACAAGTGGGGATGGAGCTCATTAATATATAAATAATATTGGGGATAGGACTGCTGCTTGTGGAACACCTCGAGTCTGTCTGAATTTAGACGAAAAACATATATCCGTCCTTGAAGCAATAAAATTCTCTTGATCGCAAAAATTCTGCCAACCACGCGATAACATAGTTTGGGAAATTACGACGCTGCAGAATACCCAGTAAAATTGAATGTTCAACGCTGTCATAAGCTTTAGCTATATCTAATTTCACTAAAGCAGAATATTGTCTCCTTTTCCGGGCAAGTTGTATACGGCTGTCTAAATCAGCATGGGCACACCATATTGAGCAATTAGCTCTGAAGCCTATTTGATTTGGACTTAATATTAAATTCTCCGTCATCCAGATAGTAATTCTGCAATGTAATACCCTCTCTATGAGCTTGACCATATTAGAAGTAAGAGAACTAGGTCAGATGTTTTCTATGTTATAACCTCAGTCAGTCAGTCAAGAACTTTATTGAAGTCCTGAGGAGTTTCAATCCGTTGGAGATCCCACGCGGGGAACTCCTCCGGCAGAAACCGTAGGCGACGCCCAAGTAGGGACAGGAACGTGGTGACGCTCCGCCAGTTCTTGGGCCCTCTGGACGGCCTTGAGTTGGAGTTTGAGGTCCGGGCTTTTGAGGGCTTCTTCTCATTCGGGCTCAAGGGAGAGAGGGCCCTTTGGTAACGCGGTACATTGCCATAGCATGTGCGAGAGTGAGCAATAAAGTTATAACCTACTCCTTTTTTTTTTTAGGTATCGGGATTACTTTAGCTACTCTCCAATCGTAAGGCATCCAGGCTTTGTTTAAGGAATAGCTTATAACGTTTAGAAGGTCTCCAGGAGATAGATGGAATAAAATTTTTATCATGTGAACGGTAATTCCATCAGGACCAGGGGCTGACAAGAGTAAGTTTCGAATCACGTGAGCTAATTCAGGCAATGTAAGTTCAGCAAACACTGATGTTGGGGCTGATTTTTGCAAATTATAGGACATCAATGACGGGAATCTACTCTCCAAGACTTTAGCAAAGAGATCAAGAGATTTTCCCATTTCATCGGAAGACAGATTGACATAATCAATATTAGTTGGCGATGGCAGAATTGTCCGAAATTTCATATATCTAAACAACAATCTTTTGTTTTTAGATTTAGAAAGGAAATCGTAGTGTTTCCTATCATAATCTTCTTTAGTTTGAGCAACTGTACGTTTAGATACAGCAGCGTGAAATTTGTAATCAGACCAATTTTTTGGGCACTGGTTGTAAAGGAGCTGCTTCCAAGCTGCCTGTCGGCGTCGGTGGTATCGCGTACAGTCTGTATTCCACCAAGGGTTATAAGATGTTTTCTTTGCAGATGTAACACTAAATTCAGCCTTTTTGTCTGTTCTCCTAATTACCGCACAAAGTTTCATAGCCTTGGTGTCTTCGTGCTCTTCAGAATAGGAAGCAAATGTTATTTGTAGATTATAATATACAAATACGCGTACCTGAGAGCATGATGGCAATATCAGGCAAGCAATTACAAACATTCTTGGAAAGTGGCCACGGTTGGTGGCACAGTCCAAGGCTCCCCAGGATGAGCTAGTGAAGGACGAACTAACAGAACTTAAATCCAATGCGGAGCGAGACTGTTTACAAATATATGTAGGAATTCTAGAGTTCAGACAAGACAGATTATTATCGATTGTCCAATCCCACAAGCGTTTGCCACATTGGTCAGTTCGAAAGCCCCAGCACATGTGATGAGAGTTGAAATCTCCAACAAGAATTTTGTCCTTACGCCATGAAGTCACTGCTGAATCCAAACACCGAGTGTTCTGCACAGCCGCAGGAAAGTATAAATTTACTAACGAGAAGGGTAGACACCCTGGTATGGTTATATCTAATGCAAAATTTTCATTTTCTGGAGACATGTATTTAAATGAAATCTTTGCCTTAAGACTAATTTTGTGAGTGATAAAGAAAGCTGGACCTCCGTCCTTCGATAGACGGTCCAGTCGGAAAGATCGGTAGTTATTTAATTGAAAAGATTAATGTCCTGAAAGCCATGTTTCTTGCAAAGCAATAATATCCAGGGAGAATTTCGATGATAAATACAATAAATATGTTGCTGCAGAGTGTATTGATCGGCAATCCCAATGAAGAATTTTGAGCAGACCTATGGTTGCGAAAGTGTGGACTCAGTAAATGCCTTACTTAAAGTGTATTCCTTTAAGAAATCTTCCTCTGTAAGGCTGTGTTTCAGATATTTTTTTTTTTGTCTTTGACTGAGTTAGTGTCGTAGCTTTTTTTACAAAGGGGATCTACATCGTTTTAACGATCGAGGATCCATGTCCAGTTCATCTGCGCCCTGTGTGTTATCATTGAAGCCTGCGCATTGGCTCTGGTCGAGATCGACGGATGGGCCTATAATTTGGGCATGTTGGGACGTGAAATTGGCGGTTACTTCTTCATTTGAAGGACGTGAACAGTCAGTTGTTTGAGAAATTATACCAACTGCTGTTGTTGTTCGGAATATCTGCGCCATCTGGCTAGTTAGAATTTGTGTCAAGGACTCGCAAAGGTTTCCAGCTTGGCGCTCCCTAGCTTTTTCCATTGCCCTTTCGACAGCATCAACAATTGAAAGTGAAAGAGACGCATCCGTTGCTGCCACTTGGCGGGCTGTGACACCAGCGTATCCCTGTGTCCTAGCATGAATTTCAGTTACGGCTTCTCTACGGGAACAACGTCTTCGTTCAACGATTTCCAGGATTTGAATTTCCCGTGCCTTTGCTGAGCAATTAGACTAATCAGCTGAGTACGCGTCATTGCAGAGGCAGCACCTTTCTTCCTTGCTTATGCACTCGCTAGAATTGTGCTCGTCACCACAAATTCGGCACCGGGGAGCAGATCTACATCATTTTAAGGTGTGTCCATAACGCCAGCACTTCACACATTGGAGGGGACAAGGGGACAGAGGTTCCACTCTGTAGATTAGAGGTCATGCCTTAATCTCTGATGGTCGAATTGTCCCTGCAAATGTGGCTATGACCGACTCAGTAGGGATCCTGTTTTTCTCGACCACACGTCCACACCTATAAACTGAAATTACACCCGCCGGTGAAAACATCTCTAATACTTCTGCCAGTGTCATGTTCACGTCGACGCCGCGGACAAGCCTTTTCACACGTGCCAAGTGGGGAGGAATAAATGCGCTCCGCGGATTGGCACCAAACAGCGAACACTTGTGTTCACAAAAAATCATCATCATTATCATCATTATCATCATCCTATTTTATGTCCACTACAGGACGAAGGCCTGTCCCTGCTATCTCCAATATTACCCCTGTCCTGCTCCAGCCGATTCCAACTAGCACCAGCAAATTTCCTAATTTCGTCGTAGCACCCAGTCTTCTGCCATCCTCTGCTGCGCTTCCCCTTCTCTTGGAACCCATTCTGTC
This sequence comes from Dermacentor andersoni, assembly GCF_023375885.2. Taxonomy (NCBI): domain Eukaryota; kingdom Metazoa; phylum Arthropoda; class Arachnida; order Ixodida; family Ixodidae; genus Dermacentor; species Dermacentor andersoni. The sequence goes on from NC_092816.1 coordinate 41,331,649, forward strand.
ACCCTAATCGTCCAACGGTTATCTGATCTGCGCATATAAACTTAAACAAGCCACGTAAAAGCCAGGCGATCACAAGCTCCGCTGTTGACTCCAGCTTTGCACCACTACTGCAAGCTGCGCAAGTTTTTATATTATAAAACTGAATATGCCTGTAACTGGAATGTTCTTGTTCAACATTGTGTAACGATACGTATATGGTGCTATTAATTGGTGCTATTAATTTATGAAAATAGCCTTTGTTGTCTTTTAACATTCTTTTAACTATTTGTCCGCCGATGTTCTTTTAAGTGCTGGTGTTTGATTCAGTCTCTTGCAACTGTCGTGTCCTTGCAATTCAAGAAAAAGTAATAATGAACCTGACGAGATTTCATTTGAAGGCTCACTCTTTCTTGGCACCTGCAACTCCCACCTTTTTCGTGACTCCCCCCCCCCCCCCCCCCTCTGTCCTCAATGCCCGAAAATCCCATCCTCCGGCGGCACAAAACTGACCTCACTCCCGCCGTGTGCTGCAAGGTTTTTGAGGTCGTTACCACTTCTGTCAACCAGATGTAAGATTTGGAGACGATCTCGCCGCTGCCACCATTTGTAAGGTTTGGAGTCAGGCTTGTAGGACGATCGGAGGAACTTGGGGCGACAGGACGAGGCGAGCAGGGTTTATTTACATATGAACATTTTGAACAAGAGATACATTTACACAGTCTATGCGTGGCTCCCAAATGGAGCCCGCAAGACAAAGCATACGGCAACCGAACACACAGCTCACGAGTACATTTCGAGTACGACAACGAGCACACCCTAGCAGCCGACAACAGCCGCTTATAACCACTCCGTTCGACGTCATCGTTCGACGTCATCGTAAAAAGTCCTCGTGGTCGCCTTTGTGAGAAGAGGGTAGGGGTTTTACACACACACATGCCGCACAGGTTTCGGTGCTCTCTCCGAGGGCCGACGACCTTTGCAGCGCAGTCTTCGTGGTATCCATTGTCTGGCGTCCCCGTAGTCAGGTGGTCACGCCCGACCACAGCCGGCGCCTCTAAATCCCAGAGCTGCCTTTTCCCTCTAGTCGCCACGTGTGTCGGCAGACTGTGACGAATCCGGGGGCCCCCGTACCGCAAAGAGATCATGAAGACCCGGCAAATCAACCAACAATGCACGGGGCGCCAAACGTGGCCAGCCCTGCTGTCGTCACCGATCCTCCAAACGCGGCGCATGGTCGGTTAGCGTCGTCGTCCTCGCTCGTTCTCTGAAGGGCACCGCCACCGCGGGTCGGTCGGAGCACGTGCAGCGGGCTGAAATAGCTGGCACGTTACCCCCTCGGCCGGTCATCAGTGCCTGCTACCTTCGCCGCGATCTTTTTCGGGTTAAGCGAGTCTTTCTCCGGAGACTTCGAGCCGGGAAGCCCTTTACACCAGCCGTCACTTGCCCCTGGGGAGATATTCTGTAAGGGTCCACCTAGTGGACATGTCCATTACGTCCGCTGCTGAAGTGCTGATTGGCGGCTGCTGCGGATGCGCAGCCCAGTACAGTCAATCAGAACTTCAACAGCAGGCGAAGCGGACATGTCCAATAGGTGGACTCTTACAGAATACTTCCCCTGGGGTCGAGTATATGAAGACAACGTCTATCGGAAGTGCTCCTCTCCTGCGTCTGCAGCCGATTCCCGCCATCTGCTTTGGACGTGCTTTGGGACAGACAGCGAAAGTGAACTTGGGTATGCGAAGTTACGGAGTGACCAACCAGAAAACTATGAACGCTGGCTTATGGACAATACGTTTCACAAGTCGCTGTTGCGCAGAACGTGTGTGACATGGACCTACATGGCTATAGTATACGGGTAATTTCATTCCGACATTATGCCGCGTATAGCAACGCAGGCCAATGAAAAAAAGAGTGTGAGCACATTGTAAGCGCTGAGTTTAACCTGTTAAAATGCGCCGGTGTGCTTAGGTTAAAGAAACGGATATCGACACATTCGATGACCGTTCGCGTAGAGCTATAAAACGGTTGCCAATTCAAACGGTCCAGCCGTTACAAACGGTCTGTCACTTCTCTCCCGATTCCGAGAATTTGATGATAGTCTGTAAGGCCACATAGCGAGAGGGGAAAAATACTATAAACAAACGAGAAACTTGAGAAGACAAAAATAAAGAAGATTGAGCCAATTCCGCAAACCTTCGAAGTACTTGAAGAACGATCGAGGTTCTCTTCGTTGTTGACAAGCGTATACCTTTATTTTATTTTCGCCTATAGATAAGTCCCACTTATGAAGTTGCCAAGGTTTAGGCGACTACTTTCTTTTCTTTTTATTGATAATGGGCAGAGGAATAACCTACATCACAACTGTCAACTCAGCAGAATAAGTCAGGAAGAATTGTAGAAACGGATTATCGCGGGTTCCTTAACAAGCTGACAGCGAATTATTTATCTCGTTTTGCCGCTGTGTGTGCACCAACTGGCGCAGCTGTCAGCACTTATGTTTTGCCGCTTACGCTGCGCGCAGGTAGAGCAAAATTATGAAAACGACGCAGTTTTTCTGGCATCAGTCGTTGTTCGGTGGCTACGGAGTTCTACTGCTAACCACGATGTCGTGGTTTCAATCCCAGGCCCACTGCGACAAATGAAAAAGAAAAAAAAAAACGCGTTTGTGGGCTTAGACCGTGGTGCATGTTACGGAACCATATAAAGGCGGCCAAAATTAAACCTGAACTCTTCACGATCGTGTAACCCACTGTACAGACGCAAACTCTAGGGGCGTGCGAATAGCGATTTTTTAGACCTATAATCTAATACGAATCAAGTAGTGCCAGAAGCGAATCGAATCGAATATGTAAGTTTCCGAATAATGAAGAACCGTTATGACAGTTTATATAAAGCGGAGCACCCCTTCAAATATTCTTAATGTCAGCAAGTTTTAGTCATTACTTAGTACACGTTATGTGGCGTTGTTTATTAAAAACACAAATGGAGCCTTAGGAGAAAACAAGTGGTTTATTCGCATGCATGGCCTATTCAGAGAGGGCAAATGAACGCTGTACAGCTTGTAAAGTATGGCTACCTAAGCGAAGTAGCCTGCTCCACTACGCAAGGTCTCATGTTTTATATCTATATCGTGCCTGCGGGGGCGAAAACTTACCGCAGTTTTTGCTCCAGATTGATGTTTAGTTGGGTGCAGTTGGTGTTTTGAAATATTCGAAGAATATTCGAAAGATAGTCGCATTTACAAATAGCGACTATTCGGTTCGTTGTTCCAAGCTTTCTAATATCCGCAGACTTCCACAAACTCCACAAATAAATAACAGTCGATCGTCTCGTTGTGCGATTACTCTAAGGGAAGCCCCATCACGGGCAGAGTTAAGTCATTTTCATCTTCCTCTGTAGCATCATTCCATGTCATCACAGCAAATGCTCTTATCGTCGTTATTGTCATCATCATTGACCCCAATCCGCATAAATATAGTAAGCGTGGAGTGTACTAGACTTCAGTGTACACCCTAAGTGGCTGATCACTTGTCGCGCGCACTAAGACCCGACTATACAAAGCTCTATCAAGAGAGTGCGTGGTAGCGTATAAGTGCCGGTAGCGCTCCTGGTGCCACGAGTTTCCGACACGGCCGCGGTCTTCGGCTGCGAATAGGTTGCGAAGTTCATGGCGTTCGTTTACACGCGCTTCACATTTTCGAATACCGTAACCAAAGGTGCATTTTATTCGCCATAGATTATAGAACATCGCGCACCGTGCCTACACTGTTGAAACGATCAACTCCTCCAGCGAAAGTAATTCGCGATGAAGAACGTGCAAGCGAATGCAAGGACTGCACAAACGCACACACATATCCGCGACGACGAGCACAAATAAGTTTGTTCGTCGACTCGTGGCATGCTGCAACATTCTATTGCTTCACCGGTTAGACCTTCAGGCGGAGGGAGCTCACCAGTAGAGACCGCAGATGCATCAGGGACGTTGAAAATGTTAAGGCACCTGAGCAGCTCACCTGTTGATCTGCATGCACAGCAGCATGTGCAGCTAGGTTAGCGGCCTTATACTGAACTCACCAGCAGGCATATCCATTCGGACAGATGCGTAAAAAAAATGTGTACCGACGTCTTACGTTGTCCATTTGTGGTTTGCAGGAGAAAGAAGTAGAAACGTATATTGCGGCGCATTACACGTACGCCTAAGCCTAAAAGCAATAGAGTGCCAGCAGCTCCTTTCTGCGGGCGACAATTGGCGCTCCCCTAAACTCCACTTTTGAGGATTCTCGCACATCCCGTTGCAGTACGTTTGCAATGGGAAGCATTTGTGCAATGACGATAGTCACTGGGGGTTAATTAGCGATAATACGTTTGTGCAACTACATTTGCCCCGATGATTGTGACCGCACTCCATTCTAATATATGAGAAATGTATAATATAAAAGAGTCGCCAGATACCCATTGCTTTTTCTGCGTTGGACCACTTCCTCTGTATGAGGACGCCTCTCCGAAGCTTCATTCACCGAATAAAAATGTTTATTCTCTCTCTCTCTCTGTATACCAAGCCAGACAGCCGGATGACGTGTCTCCTGCGCATGGCAAAGTGATTTTCCAATGTCTGAAAAAAAAAGCGTGCATAACCGAGCTGATGTTTCTCAGGCGCCCCAATTGGGACCATGCTTTAAGCGGAGGTTAAGTAGTAACTATAAGACTGAACTTTTCGTTTAGGTATTCATTTCAAATAACGCGCAATTATTAACATTGACCATGTATAGAGCAGGCAAAGCGTTTGGCTATTCCGTGTCTGTAGACACCTGCACAGTTCAGCATGCTAATTTGACAGCTAATTTAGTTCTATGGATGGACGTCCTGGCTTCCAGTCACGCGGCCCATTCTTCCCCTTAACCAAGCAGGTCAGCACAAAGGGCCAGCCTTCCTGGTAGCTTGTACCGTGGCTTCAGAGATGCGCATGTGCGATCTTGGAGGCCAAGCTTGCGCCACCGGATGCGTGCTGGAAGAAAGCGTCCCACCCAGGCCGTCGTCGTCCCAGACGTATGGGAGTTCTCGCTGAACTAACGTTTTCACGAGACGAATGTGCCTGGCGACCTAACTTTGGTTCACCGAACCACTGTCATTGTCATCCGCACTTGTGGCAAGCACATCGCCAGTGTCTTCGCTATGAACGCGCTGTCCATTTACTATCCCGGTTACCCGGCACAACACACACGCATCCGGCTTCTCACACACACAAACACATATTAAGAAGATGGCGAAGCTCAACGGCGAGTGAAGCCTTCCTTGGTCCTGATGCCATGCTGCGGTTTAGCACGATTTCGCCCCGGGACCGGGTGCGACCGTCCTTGGTACTGCGGTGCAAGCGGCGCAGCATGGTCCCGGTCCAGGACAGGGGGTGTGCTACCGCGCTGGCATCGAAGAACCGTATTGTCCAGGAAGAAACCACGCCCGCTCGTTCGCTCCCCCACAGGCACTATTTGTGCGGGAGCCAGCTGCCACGCCGCCCCCTCCGAGAGGAGCCGGATTATCTCAGGCGTCCTTGACGGTCATCTGCGTTTCGTTGCTTCCCTTCTTGGCGTGGTGCTGCCGATGCTTGCCGACGCGGCCACCCCTGTTGCTCGGCTCGGGCGCCCTTGTGGAAGCCGCAGCAGCCCTAGACTTGCGCCGTCCGTTCGAGCCCGTCGTTCTCTGGCTGCGATCGCTCTTGCCGGACGTCTCTAACGCGGCCACGCTCGTCGCGCGCGACCTCCCAGCAGGCATCTGCGAGCGCTCGCTCCTATTGGTCAGCTCCGACCTGACGCACTCCGCACCTGTCTTGATGGTCTGCTCGTACTCGGTGACTTCCTGCATGGTTTCGGGTATTCAGTGCCTACGGCCTTTCCTCATACATAGTATGTCATGCAACGTGCAATTCTCATGGACAGCTCGACCGACATCCCGTAATGTGCCGTGTGTAACAACTACGAGAATCCTGTGTACAGGGCACCGGCTACGAGGCTACGTCTATCTGCACCCAGACGTAGACGACTACCTCAATGCGGTGTTAATCTGTCTTAATCTAAACAAATACATCTGTTCGCTTGCCTATATGTGTGTCTACTCCAGTAAAGAACGCATCAGACCACCTCTGCAAACATATAGTTCTTCGTAAGTTATATATGGTTCGCGGGCCCTGTGGACTCCGCGAGCGGTTTCAAAGAAATCCGCAGGGACATATGGGAGAAACGCTTCATGTGAGAACCAATGCTCAGTGCACATTTTCACGGCTTATACCAGAGTGGCAAATATTGATAGCTAAGTCGAGTATGAATAGCAATGTCGAGTTGCTCCTGAGCCTGCATAATAATAATAATAATAATAATAATAATAATAATAATAATAATAATAATAATAATAATAATAATAATAAAACGTCAATACCTTACGAAGTTGCCCTAATGATCTCGTTTTTTAGGAACTCAAGACAAAAAAGAATACCTCGGCATGAGTGATTTGTAGCAGGACATAAAATACATCGAGTAACTATGTCGCATTTCTTTCACCTTGACTTTACTTCACCTCGATCCTTTATTTCTAAAGCTATTACTAAAATCGCAGCCACGACGACGATCTGCCCCTTAAACACTTTTCTGCTCAGCTGTCTGAAGTGTATGTGACACGTGGATCGCGGTGACATACGGCTGAAAGTAAAGGAACGGGCCTCCGAGATCTCCGATGTGCAGCAACGCACCTCGCCGAAGTTTCGGAGCTGATGTGGTAGCTAGCTACATCAATTTGTGCGGAGCTTTATGAAACGTGGTATTAGTTTCGATGAATACCGAGGCAGAACCATGTTTATTTATTGAGAGAGAGAAAGAGAACAAATTTATTAAAAATGCCTGCAGAATCGGTTAGCCTCCCTCCACGCAGGGAGGACAAGCTTTTACCGCGACGCGGCCACTACGTCAGTCTCGTGCGTTGTGCTCCTCGAGGTCTTGGTTCCTCGCTACTTCCGCGGGTCCGAGAGGGCCGCCGCCCCCTTCCTGGGGTACTGCCTCCTGTTACGTTTCGCCTTCGACGCGCGGTATAGCCGGCGCGGATGCAACGGACGCCGGGGCTTCGTTCAAAGCGGCGGACATTTTGGCCCGTTCAGCGCCGCCGATACGCCTCCCCGCCTGCAGGCGTGTTTCAGTGCCACGTGTCTTCGTGTGTGCGTGTGTGTGTGTGTGCCACGCTTGTCAAAGCGCAGCAGCCGGGGAGAGGAGCTCCCCAAGTGTGAAGCGAGGAGGTCTTTCGGCGCCGGCTTGGCTGATGCGTCACTACACTCGTCTCAACATGTCTCTCAGCCTGTCCGGGCCCAGAGTCACGTGGTCTCATCCCGAGACGTTCCTTCTTGCCCTCAACTCCGAGAGTATATGAGCAGCTGCCCCCGGACGCCGAGAGAGAGGCTCCGATTTCTTCTGTTGAGTTACGTGCTCTCCCGTCTCTCACTTCGGTCGACCTGACCGCCCGCTCTTTTGCGATGCTAGAATAAACAAGTTGTTCTGTTACCAGTCGACTCATGCTTTGCCGGGACCTTCGGATGCTTCCAGTTGTGCCCCAGGCCGCCAGGCCAACGCTACCCTTGGGGCTTGCGACCCATTTGCAACAACGGGCGTCAGCACTGAGGTTTCCAACACTCGTGCCAGCGGTGCGATTACAACACTCCCTTCTCGGTTTCGCGCGGTCGCTGCCGAGACCTGCTGGACGGCCTTGAGTTGTGTCTCTTTATCATAGCTCTTCGTTGCAGCCTCTATCTGCGGCGGGATCGTCGTCTTCTCGCTGGCTTCTCGCGGATTTACGCTACAGTCCCAAAGGATGTGAGCCGCGGTGGCTCTCTCCTTCGCGCACAGTCTACACACGTCACTCGCGTACACGCTCGGACATACGTGCTTAGCTAGCACCGGGGTGAGCAGAGACCCCGTCTGTAACTGCCTGTATAACACTGCCTCCTTCCGGGTAAGCCCCGGATGAGGTGGCGGCATAGTCTGTCTGTTCAGTCTGTACCACTTCACTATTTCGTTGAAGGTGGTCATCTTGTCCTTGGCACTGCACCGCGGCCAACACTCCGAGTCGGCCGTGCTTGCAGCTGCGCGGTTGGTTAGTCCTCGCGCGGCCGAGTTGGCCGTCTCGTTGTGGTTCACGTTCCCGCGTTCCGACACGTCACTGCCCATGTGGGCTGGAAACCACTTGATCACCACAGCACTTTTGCGTCCGATGTCTTCGGCCTTGCGCAGTATGCGCGCGGCCTCACTACATACCCTACCCTTGGCGTAGTTCTTCAGTGCCATTCTAGAGTCACACAACACTGTAGTGTTGTGTGACTCCATCCGGGGTCGGAGACGGCCAAGGCGATGGCCACCTCCTCCGCCCGGTGCGCTTCTCGAGTCCGGACTCTCGCCGCGGTCTTCCGTTGCACCCGTCGATGCCCCGACAGCCACCGCCGCGTATGCGTCGCTGCTCCTTCGATACCCCGCCGCGTCCACGTAGACGGCGCCTTCTCTGGTGTGGAGGTCCACGAGAGCCCTGGCCCTCGCCAACCTGCGCTCCTTGTTGTGCTCGGGGTTCACGTTCCTCGGGATCGGGCAGACCCTGAGCTTTCTGTTGATGCTATCCGGTATAGGTACGTCTTTCTGCTGCTTGCCTTCCCTCGGCTCGAGGCCAAGCTCCCGCAGTATCTGTCTTCCGGTTCTCGTTTCAGAGAGACGCTCGAGTTGCGCCGTTCTCTGAGCTTCGGCTATTTCGTCCAGCGTGTTGTGTACTCCCAGCGCCATGAATTTTTCGGTACTCGTGCTCCCGAGGAGACCGAGTGCCGCCTTATACGCCTTGCGTATGGTGGCGTCCATCTTGTTACGTTCGCTCGGCCTCCAGTTGTGGAAGGCGGCCACGTACGTTATGCGGATAACTGCGAAGGATTGAACGAGCCTAGTCAGGCTCTCCTCTTCTGTTGGACACCCTCTTGATGAGTCTCATTGCCACGGCCGCTTTGCCCGCGAGCTTGTTGACCGTTTCACCGTTGACTCGGTTTCGATGGATGAGCAGCCCGAGCACTCGAATCTTCTCGACCTCCGTTATTACGTATTATGCGAAGCATATTAACGTAGGTTTCGGGCCTTCGCGCGACGCCCGGCGGTGGCCACCATTGACCTTCAAGTGACCTTCAAGTAGGTCACGTGACATGACGTCACGTGATGACGTCACACCGGCTGCAGATGGGGCCTCATATCGAGCCGTCGGTCGCCTCCCGGCGGTGGCCACCATTGACCTTGAAGTGACCTTCAAGTAGGTCACGTGACATGACGTCACGTGATGACGTCACACCGGCTGCAGATGGGGCCTCATATCGCGCCGTCGGTCGCCTCCCGGCGGTGGCCACCATTGACCCTGAAGTGAGATCACATGATGTGACGTCACGTGATGACGTCACACCGGCTGCAGATGGGGCCTCATATCGCGCCGTCGGACGTCGCCCGGCGGAGGCCTCCACGCTTCGGTTCGCGCCGTCGCGCGCGACGCGGCGGCGGCGCCACCATCGCTGCATCACGTGATATGTGACGTCACGCCAGGGATGAAGCGGCGCGCGCCCGCCGTCGCGTCAGTCTCTGTGCCCGCAACCGCGCCAGCGTCTTTGCGCCGGGCGTGTATGCGGTCAAGATGCCTCCAAACGCTAAGGATACGCTAAGGTTAAGCCCAGTGGATGCGAAGCATCCACTGGGCTTAACCTTGATAAGCCTCCAATTTTTTTTATTTTATTTCGGACAACAATACATGGTGACCGCGGGGAGAGACTAAAGGAGACTAACATGTCTCCTGGCGAGGCCTAACACCCGCATTACACGTCGGTGCAGATGGTGCGGAGTAACATATCAGTGAGAACAGTGGTACATCAAACACAGCGAGACAAGAATTCAACATAAGCAATTATACAAGCACTGGTCAGGCAGAAAATAATACTGAAGAAGTCAGCAACAATGAGCGATAGTAAGTGGTGTAGAAAGGAAAAAAAAACACATTCGCAGTAGAAATAACAATGAAATGCAGCAGGTATGCATAAAAAATTTTCACACGGTGGGTTCAAAAGATGGCTCATTTTCTTCTTGAATTGATGAATGTTGACACTCTCCTGGGCACAAGCAATTAATGTTGGATATGTATTGAATAAAATTGTTATTTGGTGATCTGTAGTCTAGGTGCCGTAATTAGTGCGAGGCCTAGAACCAATCAAAGAAATTGTGCGCAAGTTATGCATGATTTCTCTATTTCAATAAGAACGACAAAAAGATTCAAAGTCATATCTTATTTTTTGGTAGATAAGGAGTGCTCAGTAGTGTTTGTAGCATAGAAAAAACGGTAACACCTTACAAGAGGTAAACATGCCATTAGTACTGACAGGATATCTACCCAAAATGCGCAAGGCTCTTTTTTGTAGAGAGAACAAGCTATCCGAGGGTTGCAATGTGGGCTTGTTGGTAATGCATCTTCAAGGGGAGTATGGTAGCGCGATTCAAAGACGGGACAAGAGAAGACACAAAGCGCTGTGTGTGTCCCTTTGTGTCTTCTCTTGTCCCGTCTTTGAATCGCGCTACCATACTCCCCTTGAAGCTATCCGAGTCAGTTTTATTACATGTTCCCCACACTAAGAGACTATACACAATATGAGAATGAATGAGAGAAAAATATTACTTTTTTTACATGTATAGGAAGAAGATAACGAAGTCGTTGAAGTATCCCAATTGATCTTGATATTCGTATCCGCAGGCTGTTGACGTGATCGGTCCAGCCCAAGTCCCTGCGGAAACGAACTCCTAGAAACTTATGAGAATTCACCTGCTCAATTTCTGTGTTATTAAAATATAGTCGGAGATTATGGTCAAGAGGCTTATTTTTAGCGCAGAAAAGCCCATATTTAGTTTTTTTGTTTATTGTTTAGTTCAAGCTTATTGGCATCAAGCCATGCCCGCAGTTCTTTGAGCCAGGTATTGGATCGATATTCAAGCAAGCTAAGGTTGGGACCGGAAAAGAAGACATTGGTGTCATCAGCGTAGAGGACCATATATAAAGTTGAGTGTATATTTACTATATCATTAATATATAAAATGAAAAGTAGAGGGCCGAGGATAGAGCCTTGCGGTACACCGAATTTTATTATACCTGTGTCGGATTTAAGCTCCTGTAGCCATGTAGACTGCCTCCTTCCTGTAAGATAGCTTTCCAAACATTTGTGTGCAATACCGCGAATTCCATATTTTTCTAGCGTTAGTAAAAAAATATCGTGTTTAATTGAATCAAAAGCTTTGCGAAAGTCTATAAATATTCCGATGGTGAAAAGCTTTTGTTCGAAGTTAGAAAGAAGGCGATCTTTTATCTCCAGTAGAGCAGTCTGCGTGGATTTACCAGCCTGGAATCCATACTGTTCTTTACATATTATGTTTTTTTTTTTACCTAGGAAGTATTGTAATCTTTTATATACCACACGTCCTGCGATTTTGGAAAACAGTGGCAATATCGAGATAGGGCGATAGTTGTTCATATCATTTTTGCCACCTCCCTTGTAGATTACTGTAACTCGAGCTGATTTCATCTTATCAGGGAAGATACCAGTCAGGAGCATTCTGTTGCGTATATGTGTTAAAGGTGGACTAATGCTTCTGATAGCGGCTTTTGCTGGTACCGTACTTATATAGTCATCACCTGGTGAACATTTATTTTTAAGGGAATTAACGATAGCTACGACTTCTTCAGACGCGGGGGTCAGAAATAGAGACTCACAGCAACTAGCTTTTATGTAAAGCTCTATAGGTGATGGGCGACACGCGCCTGCTGTGGTATGACAAGCGCCTGCATTAAGAAAATGTCCATTAAATGTATTAGCAAGTGTTGCACCAGAGCAGGAAGTTCCATCAATCAGTAGCTCGGAAGGTAGACGAGGTTTCCCATTGGATATCATGACATTTACAACGTTGCAAACTTGTTTGGGTTTGTCCACTATTGAAACAAATTTGTTTTCGTAATAGCCAGTTTTCGCCTTTTTTAGATCCGATTTAATTTGTTTCTTAATTTCTTAAATTCTTCGAAATCGATTGGGTCTCTCGTTTCTAAAAAATGAGCAAATAACGAGTTTTTATATCGAATGCGTTTGAGAAGAGCTGGCGTAATCCAGTCTTTCTTAGCTTTTTTGTGCTTATGGATGGCAACCATAGGCAATGCAAGGTTGGAATTGTGTTGTACCTTTTCTAAAAACATATCGTACGCTACGCACGGATCATTTTCCAGATATACTTCTGCCCAACAAGTTTCAGCCATAAGTGAACAAAAATAGGCAATTGTATCATCATTCACTGTTCGTCGCTTGTACTTAGGCTTGACAGAGGGTTGCTCATTTGAGAACAGGCCAAAAAATGGCATATGATCGCTTATGGCTGATGAAAAGAAACCTGCGGTAACTGTATGTGGGGAAAAATTTGTAAAACAGTGATCAATGAGTGTTTCTGTTTGCTGGCTTATTTTGGTAGGTAGGTCGATAACATTTTGGCAACCATGTAAGAACATCAATTCAAGTAGTTTAGTCTGCATCGGGTTTTTCTTAAGCAAATCGACGTTCATATCACTAAATATAATGACACGCCACCTGTTTTGATTAGCTAAATTAAGGAAACTATCAGAGAAATCAAGGAATGCATCAAGATTACCATGAGGGGGCGGTATACTAAAAGTAAAGCAATGTCGCGATGCAGTAAGCTAACAACTTCAAAGTTTTCATTTACAACACATGAGTCTGTAAGAACGTCATAGGGCAAACGTTCGTGTACGCATAGAGATATACCGCCTCCGCGCTTACCTTGTCGGAACATAGAAATGTGGATGTAGCATGAAATCTGCACAAATTCTGCATCAGAACTATACCAGGTTTCCATGAAACCGATGACATCAAAACCACACTTTAGTTCCTCTAATTCAGCTTCAATTTCTTCGACCTTATGCTTCAAACTGCGTACATTTAGGTGATACAAGGAGAGGACCTCTTCAGGAGGATAAGCGATGGCATTGAACAATATGATTGAAAAGGTTAGGGTTATAGTAAGCCATCATTCCGAAGAGAGATTTAGCAAGGTTGCAAATTTACGATGCCTATACTATCTTGCTTAGGTCCTCCTCTGAAGCTATCCTTATTGCTGGAGTGCCGCTCTCCTTCCTCACAAAAATCTTTCCCTCTGTTGACCATACAAAAGAGTAGTTCTGCTCGCGAGCTTTCGTTTTAGCTAGCCATCGAAGTTTCTTGTTAGTGGCAGTCAAATTATCAAAAAAATGTATCTTGTCATCCTGTTCTTTGAGGGCTGTGCGTTTTGCAAGCCATGCATCTTTAAGAGCCCGCCTAGAACACCTTATCAATGCCACAGGTACCTTCTTTTAGCGTGATGGGAGACGATGCAGGCCTTCAATATCGGAGTCTGATAGGCAGGGTAGATCGAGCATCACCGCAAGATCATTTATTTTATTTAGCAAGATTTCTTTTTCCTCAAAGGGCAAGCCATGGATTTCCATGTTCTGTCTTCTGCTATATTGTTGTAGATCGTTTAGCTCTTTCTTTAGCTCGTTTTGATCTTTTTCAGTGCTTTCAAGTTTAGTGCGTAGCCTTTCATATCTCCATCATGTCTCTCAGAAGTCGTTAGTAGTGTGTCGTATGTCTCAGAAATATACGTAACAGATTTTTCAATGCTTGTTACGGTCTCTCTTAATGATGTCAGACCATCCAGCTTGACAGTAAGTGCAGCCAAATTCTTCTTGATTTCAGAAGGTTCTTTACCCAAAGCAGGTGAGAGCACGAACGTTTGCCCACTACGAGACGAAAGTGAACGGCATGTTGGGTCATTTTAATCTTTTCTTATCTGCTTCATTTCTTGCTTTGCATACTCGCTCGCTAATGGCTGCGCCTTTACCAAGGTGGTAGGGCTGACGACATTCTGCATATGTCATGAAATCTTGATCATCAGAAAAATCCTCAAAACATGTAAGACCAGTATCCGTCGGCACAGTACTCATATTGACCCCAAGCTAGGGCAGCAGCGGCAGCGGGACAGTTGGTTACTTGTAAAGCAAAGACGATGGTCAGGCGCTTCACGATTGTTGCTGCCGCTGCCTCTGCTGCCCGAAGTGTGAAGCATCCGTCGGCAGGCTGGGCTTGTCTAACAAGCTTGAAGGGGGCGTTGTATTCTCTCCGTCCAGAATACCAGCAGGGCGAGAGATGCAGCAGTGTAGATAGTCGATGTTAGTCGGTAGATAGTCGAGTATACATTCGATAGGGATGCAACTTGTGCTCGACAACCTGCGACTGACATAATGCGCACAGCCATGTTCGCAAGAAAAATAAAATTTACCATATGCCAACGCGGTATATAAAGAGCTAGCCATTCTCGCTAAAACGTGATTTCCTGTTACTCGCTACGCACAGGTCTGGTCCAGAGCTTGCTGTCGCGTCGGCTTGCACCCCCTCTGGGTTGCGGCGGGCGGAAGCAGCCGAACACGTCGCAGTGCGGCGGCAGCCAGTGCTTCTCGAACGCCATGGCGGACACCAGCGAGCCGATGACGAGCGCGGCGAGGCTTAGCACCATGCAGGCCAGCCGGTAAGGAAACTGCTGGCCCCGCTCGGGTTCGTGCAGTGGCGCGCGTACTGGCGTCGTCGGGCCCACCGACGGCTCGCCGCACAACCAGCGCGAGAAGGCACCCAGCACGAACGCTGCGAGAGGCCGTCCCAAACGACCATTCAGGTGGAACCATGGCCTCCGAGATTGGATGGCGAGCGAGCGCCTCCAAATCTCGGAGGTCCTTTTTTTTTTTTCTGAAACTTCGCAATTTCTGCGCTGACGCAAGCAATGGCGTAGATGACTGAGTGCGGCTAATCGGTGAAATGAGCAGCGATGTGGCGAGGCGATAACCAAATTATTGCTGCAACACTTCAACAAGGGAACGCTGCGTTGTCGCATCACTGCTCCGGTACTCTACCGTTTCTGGGCCTCTTCGATTTTCGGAGCTCTGGCAGCCCGCTGGCAGCCAGCTAGTTCCGGTCCTGATAGGAAGTCACGTGGGCTGGGATCCCAAGACAACCCGAACCTGCCCGAAGTTGGCAAAACAGAACGCCGGTACAGCTGGCCAAATGTAAACATGCTACCAGCATGGCAGCGTCCGGCGAGGCTGGCGCGCGCTTGGCGTAGTCCATTTATGCGTTGCCAGCTTGAAAATATACAATTGCGTTCAGGGTACAATCACTCTCGCGCGACTCGGCGCAAGACCCGCACTGGGCCAGCCTCCCCTTTCGCTGCGCAACAGATGGCCTCCGACGCGTCCGATGTCAAGACGCGAAATCGCGCGTGATTGTATACTCGAAAGCAATAGCTCGAGGATCCCTGCTCGCAGCGATCACATCGCCCATCGGCGACATTGATGAGTTGGCGTTGTGTCATCACTTCACAAAGCATGAAAAAGCAGGATATCGGGTACGTCTCATATGCATAAAGTTTCGTGCCGACCTGCTTGGGCTTAGATTTCAGAAAGTTTGTTCTGGCTGATGGTGCTTCTCGTTTCGACCCTAAGGAGCTGGGGACGCGGCTGGCGCATGAAAATGCACGCCGCCTGTGACTAGCGAAACGTTTCACACGAAAAACAACATTGGTCGCGATCATGAGAGCAATAAGCCAATGTACGTGTGCCTAATGTACGTGTCCCTATTACTCAATCACTGCATTCTTAGATCAACGGCCTGCAGTTCAAACACGAAGAAGCCTTCAGGGGACACACACATACACATACAAAAGCTTCAAATGGTTCACCACTGCTCGTATCACACCGCTTCGCAATGCGGAACGGAGCGTTAGCACCTAAACAGATAACGCTAGAAGTAACGAAATCTGAAGATGACCGCGTAGACAGTTGGCTGAGCGATAAGTCCTCAAGCGCCCGCGTTTCAATCCGTGAAGTCCCCGCAAAGATGGCGGCGAGCGCCCATCGCCTCTTTTCGTCGTCTGCCAGCCAGAGAACTTCCAGAGAGCAGCCAGACCAAAATCGTCCTGGCAGGTTCTGGCAGCCCGCAGGTTACCAGAACCATCCAGCTCGAGCAAAACGAACGCCCGGCAGAAGTGCGTGGGGCGGTGGGCGGAGCAACCCGAGAAAAACGAAGACGCTCTGGCTGGCTCTGGCAGCCCGCGGGTAGCCAGAAGTGGAGCATCCAAGAAGCCCTCTGTCACACTCCTGTCTTTGCGCCCCGTATGGCATGTTGTCCGCACCGCTTTCATACATATGCTGATAAAATTTTGGTCTCGCTAAATCGTGCCCCCCGTTCGGAGAAGATACTAGTAATCAAAGAACACGTTCGAGAGCCACCAACCAGTGTAAAATTTTCCCTTCGCGGCTCCGTGTCTTCACTACGCTTCACTAGGTTTATATTAAGCTAGCTCAGTGGTAAAAAGGTGTCATTTGGGTGAGTTGGTGCACATGTGCGGTGGAAAGCTACGCAACTTCATACGGACGCTTGAGCGACCCGGTTGCCGCCGTTCCCCCGCTCTACACAAGGGTGACGCCGACTGTACACAGGGGATTCCAACAGAAGATCATTATCATATGGTGGCTGACACTAGCCAGCTAAACGCCGGTGTATGTATTTTCTTTCAGCGTCCGTATGAAGTTGTGTTGCTTTCCACCGTACATGTGCACCACATGTGCACCAACTCACCCAAACGACACCTTTTTACCACTGAGCTAGCTATCTTAGTATAAACCTAGTGAAGTGTAGTGAAGAACATGGAGCCGACGAAGGTGAAATTTTACACTGGTTGGTAGTTCTCCAACGTCTTCTTTGACTACTAGTATCTCCTCCGCACGAGCGGCACGATCTAGAGAGATCAATTTAGCTAGCCTGTCAGCTCAGCATATTTTAGTGCATGTATTAAAGTCTAGTATTTTGCCCCATATCTCTAGTCCATATTCTCTCTCTTGATTAAAACATCTATCTCTTAATGTACAGTTACCTATGCCTGGCCCCGGTTTAATCTCTTCCCAGCTTTCAATTATATGGACACTCCAGGCGCAATTTTGCTGTCGACGTCGTCGTGAGGTTCCGTAAAAAATCCAAGGGTGATAACACCGTCGCCGCGCTCCGTATGCTGTATGCGCGAGCGAAAGCTTGCGAGGGTCAGCCGACAATCGCGGCTCGATCTCGCGCGCGCAAGAAAGGATATCGGGGAGGACGCGCGTCGTCTTCCGTCGCGCGTAAGGCACCGGGGGGGGAGGGCAAGACGGGAGCAGGAGGGGCGTTCTAATCCGGCGGCCGCTGCGTACGGCGCGGCACGCGGCCGCCCATATCAGAAAGCGATCTCCGATGTGGACAAAGTACGCCGAGCGTTGGTAGCTTCATATGCGCTGTGCTTTCGACGCTTAGTTCGCGTTGAAACGAGACGGAGCACGAAGGTCAATCCGCTCGCTGCTGCTACCGCGCTTGTTGCACTCTAACGTTTTGACAGCGAGTTGCCGCGGTCATCGAGTGAGGCGTGTTCATGTTAACCTGTGCGAGCGTAACACCGTGCTTGTTAATTTAGTTAATAAGCGAATGTTTACAAGTTTATACAGCCGATATATCTACTATCCTTACTTCGTGTAGCTGCCTACTAATTTGCTATCGCAATCGACGCTTCGTCTTTCGGGCGAAACTGCGACTTTTCTATTCCACCGATTATTTAAAGTGGCTCTTGCAAGTTGCTAATCTCGACCGCTGAGCAGTTCACGGAGCGTTAACTGGTCAGCAATCAAGATAACCATCAGCTTTAAATCGCAGCGCTTCTATACGGGGCTGGCTTGATGAATATATGGGCACTCCATTACAGTTTGCTGAATTGTCTCGGGACTTCTGTTGCAGCAGGCATATGCTTCGTCCTGTTGCAGAAGTTAGTGTCACCCAGCACCACTCACGGCCATGGCGGCACAAGTGGAACATGCAGCACGGCTTCTGAGATTTGCGTGCAATCTTGGAGGCCATGCAGGCAGTGTCACAGAGGCTGCAGCCTTAATAAAGTTTTTTTCTATAGTCTTTTACCTATGATAGAGCCATAGGTGTTGGTGTCCTTGAGGTAGAAGATGCACACGAACTGCGGGAAGAGGAGCACGTACACCACGTCCGAGCACAGTGTCCACAGTTCGAGCACCGAATGCACCGACAGCGCCAGGTAGGTGGCCGAGGCGCCGATCAAGCAGACCGCGATTCGCAGAATAAAGGCCACCTCCGTGTCGGACGCCTGCACGAAGAAGGAACACCGCACAGTTCACGACAGGCGTGCGCAAAATACTTCAGATGGCGACCTGCATCAGCTACGCGCACAGGCCAGGTGGCGTCGAGGCTGTTTCAGCTTCCTACGAGTGCTAGCTGTCCACGCCAGCCGCTTGAACTTCGATGGAAATGAGACGACACCAAACGGCAACTGACGCGCGCCCGTTTCATAGCATTCTTGAACTTGGTAAGCGAAGCGTTGCCCGACACACGGTAGCGTCAGAAATCATTGTGGGGATTTGGGGAATTCGACGCGCCATTGCGCGGGCGCATTTCAGCCATGTTCAGCAATCTTTAAGCCACGCCGTCCTCGCTCCGAACCAGTTGTCAGCGGTGGCGCTCCACTCGCGATGGTTCGCGGTGAGGGCGGAGCTAGTGACGTCACGAAGGGGCCCCTGGTGGCTACTGCCGTGACGGTGGCGGCTCTTCATGCTCTCTTTCTCCTTGGGAAGGTGCCCGGTACGTACATGCTTCCTCTCGTCCGCCGACAACTTTGTGACTAGGACTGAGCTCACGCACGGTGCCTTTGCCCGTGCGGGGAGCGCCTAGCTCGTGTTGATCTTATCCCGAAGCTAAGCCGAAGAACGGGTGCCTAGTGCTCGCGCGAGGTCGTACCACGCCGAGCCGCACTTATCGGAGGCCCAAGCCGCAGGAGATTGCCCGAGCTCTCGCGAGTTGGCCCATCGGTTATCGCGAGAGCAAGTAGCATAGCCGCCGGGACTTTTCTTAGCGGCGTGTCCCCGTTTGAGCCTGTGCTCTCGCAGCGACGTGCTACAGGCGCCCCTGACTGTATTTTCGCCCTTAGTGCGGGACCCCTTTGGTTCCCCGCCATCCCGGGACGTGTTGACTTCATATGTGCTTGAGTCTGCAGACGAGTGCGACACGGGCGTCGGCAGCTGGTCTACGTCTGCGGTGTGAGCTACACGTCATGCTCGTCCGCTGTATTCTGTCTGTCGGGTGCATTCAGCTCATTCGCAAGAATCACGTGAAATTGGGTGCGTGAAATTGGTTGTAGCCACGTTGATTGCCTCACGTTATCACGAAGATTGAGTGGCGGCTGTAAGAACCCATCATCATCAGCAGCAGCCAACTTTTTAAGACCACTGCAGGACGAAGGCCTCTCCCTGTGATATCCAATTACCCCTGTCTTGCGCTCGCCCATTCCAACTTTTGCCTGTAAATTTCGCAATTTTATCACCGCACCTAGTTTTCTGCCGTCCTCGACTGCGCTTCCCTTTACTTGGTACCCATTCTGTAACTGTAATGGTCCACCGGTCATCTACCCTACGCACCTACCGGCTATCTACCCTACCCCTGCCTAGCAGTATGTTTTTTTTTATCCTAATGATAGCTAGACTATCGCCTATCCCCGTTTGCTCCCTGACCCACACCGCTCTTTTTCCATCTCTTAATGTTACCCCTAACATTTTTCGCTCCCTCGCTTTTTGCGCGGTCGTTAACATGTTTTCGGGCTTCTTTGTTAACTTCCAAGTTTCTGGCCCATAGGTTAGCACTGGTAGAATGCATTCATTGTACACCTTTCTTCTAAACTATAGTGGTAAGCTTCCAGTCAGGATCTGACAATGTCTGCCGTATGCACTCCAACCCACTTTACTTCCTCTGTAAATTTCCTTCTCGTGATCAGGATCCCCTGCGAGTAATCGACCTAGATAAACGTGCTCCTGTACAGACTCTATAGGGCTGACTGGCGATCCTGAATTCTTGTTCCCTTGCCAGGCTACTGAACATTATCTTTGTCTTCTGCATATTAACCTTCACCCCACTCTTACACTTTCTCAGTTAAGGTCCTCAATCATTTGTTATAATTTGTCCTCATGTGTTTATGAACAGGACAATGTCATCTGCAAACCGAAGGTTGCTGTGATATTCACCGTTGATCCTCACTCCTACGCCTTTCCAGTCTGATAACTTGAATACTTCTTCTAAGCATGCAGAACGTGAATAGCATTCGGAAATTGCGCCTCCTTGCCTGATCTCTTTCATGATAGGGAGATTCCTACTTTGCTTGTGAAACCTAGTTCACTGACGCCCAAGCTCGTGTCCAATCCCCACATATGAGACATACGAGGAAATAATAAATGTTGTCATTACAAAGCATGCTAACCTGTATGAGTACATGTTAAAGTCGGTATATTAAAAAGAAAAATACGGATTTCGGTAGCTAGCTCTTAAAAGTATACATATCAAAATAATGTAACGGCTTTTTTTTTTTTTGCGCTTCATTAGATTACGTACTATAGCCCACCGCCTACGCTATCACTAGAATTGACTGGTTGTGAGCAGCAGATGATAAGAAATGAAGCAATAGAATCGAGCGAAAGATGCGGTAGATTCACATTCTTTAACGTACATGCACCAAATCCACGGTACATAAACGTGTTGGCGTTTATTCTCCTAAACAGTCTGGTGGGCTATAGTTGGTATTGCACGTTAATGTTTTTAGCGCAAAGAAACGCACGACACGAGAGAAGGCAGACAGGAAGCGGCGCTAGTGACCCGTGCGCCTTCTCCCGTGTCGTGCGTTTCTTTGCGCTAAAAATATGATTCTTCTGCATCAGAATGCGACCACCGCTGTCGGGGAATCGAACCCCTCCAGCTCGTGCCGAGGACGCCATGGCTGCTGTGAGCCACTGTGGTCAGGTAAATCGAACGAAAAGAATCGCTACATTGTTCTGGCCCAGCTATGAATCAGTCTTTTTTTTAAGATTTGCTTTTATGGCGGTTTGCATTTCGCATAGCTTTGGTACCGTGTAGTGCATAAACACTGCATGGGATTACACGTTGAATAGGATGAAAATAGACACAACTGTGCAATCACGTTTCGTTGTATAGCATTTAATTAACCGCTTCACGTACATTCTAACATGTGCGCTGGATCTACATATTTTTTGTTGCAATTGTACACGTAATAAGAGTTATGCCTTGAACTGGCGTCTTGCTTTCGGTTGGACAATATATTTTCCGATAAAGCGATTGATTGATTGATTGATTGATTGATTGATTGATTGATTGATTGATTGATTGATTGATTGATTGAACAAAAGATGCGAGCGGGACGTGGCGCAGCTGTAGAATTGAACAACTCACGCTCGGCCGTATGAGCACGTGGTAGACGTTCTTGGTGACCATGGCGGAGGCGCTGAACATGGACGAGTCGGCGGACGACATGACGGCCGCCGTGATGCCCAGCATGCCCATGATGGAGACCACGGGCGTAGTCAGGTAGCGGATCGACTGCGGCAACACGCTGGACTTGTCGCTCAGCTGCCACGGGCCCGGGTAGCCCGCTGCCGTGAAGTCTGCGCCAGAGCATGCGTGCGCGCGCATACCGTCGTGAGTAGGCGTAGAATTTGCTACCTGCAAGCTCCCTAATGGGACATTAAAGGGGAAAGTATACTTGAGCTGCGTTAGTAATTTACTACTCGATCTGTTATACTGAAAAAAAGAAAGACCAACCCTTCCCCTACCGGAAAATGGGGGTAAGCGAATCTTGCCCTGCGCACACCTGACCTAGTCAAGTGTTCGACGAAAACTCGTCTGGCGAGGAAACATATTGGTGCCGAGAAAACGTGCACTCGCCAAGAAAGATAAAGAACAGACGTTTCGGGCTCCGTATGGTTCCCTTGCTTATATGGGCCCGTACGGGTCCCATGCTTATATCTTCATTGTGATTATATCTTCATAGTGTTCAAGGGACCCGTACGGGGCCCGAAACGTCTGTTCTTTATTTTTCTAACATTCTTGGCGAGTGCACGTTTTCTTGGCACCAGTACACCTGACCTTCATCACGGGTAAGTAACCCACAGGTAACGGTGCCAGATTGCTTCGGCCTCCCGCTCCCTCAACTTGGCGTCACGTTGCTGTCGGGTTGCCTGGGCTCGGGCGGCTCTAACGGCTGGATCGGCGCGCCGACGGCGAGCTCTCTCACGGGCGAGTTTTAGCCGCCGCTCGTCGAAGACTGCCTGTTCCTATGGGAACGCACAACCCGTGGCGGTCCCATCCGTTTTCGAAAACTGAACGGAAACGAAGCCGGCGCAGAGCGCGATACCCTTTCCGCCCTTTCCCTCCCCGGCGGAAGCAAAACGGCTGTGATTGCGCGCGTGGCATGGCATTGTGATTGGATGGTTCGCGCGTGGCATGAGCGCGCGCCTATGCAGCTAGAATCCTTGCTAATGACTCAGGCTCCGGCGACGGCGCAACTGCCAACTCATCAAACCACCCTTTCTCGCAGCTGCTCTGCTCTGGGAGCAACTGGGTTTTTTTGCGTGACCACAACAACGCCAGCGAAACTTGTGAGCCAATACAACCTTCGCTTGGAAAGCCCCTCTTACCCCGAAGTGGGAAAAGACGCAAAAGCGAAGGACAGGTTCGTGACGACGCCGCCTTGAAGTTGCCGCACCAACAAATCGTGACGTCATGGATATTGAATGCGTCTGCTGGAGCCTATAGTTAATTTTTCATGGGTAAAAAGGGACATCCATCTTTTTTTTTTTTTTCTAGGAGAGGCAAGGACTGCAGTTTCAGAAAATCTTAGAGCCACAGCGGCCCAAATGCGGCAGAATACTTGTGAAATCCGTGCTGTCACACCGACATACCGGCATCGAGGTTTCGGCGCGAAATTAACAAAGAGAAAAGAAAAACGTAACATTGCCCATCATTTTTTCTTCTGATGATGATCGTAAATTGTCGCAAAATTAACGAGAGCAGAGTTTTCAAAGAATACTTTATCACAGTCGATAACTGATTTATTCTTTCTTGTTAGTGGCTCCTTCCTGGGCGGACTACAACGAAATAGTAGACCGTGTAAAGAATGGTAGTATCGGACAGTTTAGATATGGAACAGCCGCCGTTTGAAATTTCACGCATGCACTACAAGTGGGCGGGCTGCGAAAATTTCTCAAAAATAATCGCCAACTCATGGCCGAATGCTAAATGTTGTTGCCGCCTCGTAGATAGAAATCAACATATACTTTACCGGTATGGTAATAAAGCAAAACATCAACATAACAAAAATAATAACAAAGCATCGCTAATACGAGGGGAAAATCCTACCCCCTAAAAAAGAAACTGTTTCCGAAAGAAAATGTTTGCATTTAGAAAATAAGCTAGTTCCCTTCAAAACAACATCGATCGGCGTCAACACACTTGTCCGACCTTTTCTCCCACTGTTCGAAGCAACTCATGGCGACCCAAGTCAACGCCGCCGCATTCAGACACCCTGCGCGCTGTGGTTATCCCCACTTCCGCGTCGTGCGCAGTGCTAGCGCCGCCGCGTGCGCACACCTTTTAGAGTAACGGACTCACCGCATATACTTGCGCCAATGACAGCTCTAAAAAAACGCGACAAATAAGACGAAGCATACACGAAACAGCCACTGCGGTATAATCAGCCCTCTCCATCTGCTATCAGCAATTACTGCGTACTTGTCGTCTTAGCTGCTGCTCCGATGATCAGCGGTGGCAAGGCCATGAAGACGCATCCTAGGGCGGCCACATAGGAAAGCGCCACGGCGTCGAAGTCGCTCTTGCAGCCCAGTATGCATTGAAAATAGACCTGTCCGGGCGAGACCATCATGTCAAAATTGTGAGGCTTGAAGGTGTGCTGAAGAGAGCTGCCAAATCCATATATGTTTACTGTCCAGTGCACTTTGAGAATTCTGTTTCTGCATTTATTAGACGAGAAAGAATCTCTTGTCAGCGGAAGAAACTATTGTTTCTGTTTCAATGTTGCGCAATGAATTTTTTCGTAAATTCGTTAGCAAATAGGCCAGAGAAAACTTTAGAAGCGGTTCATTTAAAGAAGTCTCAGTTTCGCCCGAAAGGCGAAGCATCGATTGCTATAGAAAATTGGTGGACAGTTATGCGAAATAATTATAGTAGTTTTACCGGCCATATAGATTCGTAAACATTCGCTTACTAACTAAATTCACAAGCATCATGTCACGCGCGCACAGGCAAACATAAACACATTTCCCTCGATGAGCGCGGACGCTCGGTGTTAAAACGCTGGCGTGAGGAAGAGCAGCAGCAGCAGCGAGCGAATTGACCTTCGTGCTGCCTCTCGCTTCAACGCGAATTATGCGGCGAGAACACAGCGCACACGAAGGTATCAGCCCTCGGCCCACTTATAGAGTCTGCCCTCATCGCACATTGCTTTCAAGATAGGGCCCGTGTGGCCAGGCTCAGCCGCGCCATATGTAGCCGCCGCCAGAGTACACCTCCCCGCTCTCCCTGTGCTTCCCACGCGGTGGAAGACGGCGCGCTTCCTCCCCGCCTTGCTCCTTTGCGAGCGAGAGATCAAGTCGCCATTCTGGACTCACTCTCGCACGCTTTCGCTACAATATATGGCGCGCTGCAACGGTGTTATCGCAGTTGGCCTTTACACGGAACATCACGCCGACGCCGACGGCGGAAATGCGCCTTCAGTGTCCATATGATTGCTATCTCTATGAAAGATGATAAAACTGCTTTACTGATTACAAGCAGAGCATATAGTTGGTCTTTCGGACCACTCGCTTGAACATGCACGACCTTCGCCGTTCGTGCCAAAGAGCCAAGCGGAGGCAGCCAAAGGATCGACAGTCAGCTCCGAGGCACAGGTGAGCCCTGCTCCGGAGATCGGCATCACTGCAGCCGAGCGCGCAGGATCCACGTGTCTCCTCACAACAGAATTCTAGCGAACGGTGTGGCCATACAGCTCTCACATTTTGCCAGGAGCGCCTATGCTGCAATGCTGACAGGAGAGCAGTGCCTTTCTTAACGTTCCCTTAGGGGAGACACATCCCTTTCCCTATTTTTCAAGCTTCCCGTTTATATTGCAAGCTGTTTTTCTTGTTCATACAAGCTGGCGATGTTTCCAGTCGGTGGGTACGGTGCATGAGCGCTGCGTGCTCATTGTTCACAATTGTGTAGCTGTTTGAGCAAGTTCTTGCCTTCATATGGTTAGCGTGCGATAAAAAAGAACAAATAAAAAAAGAAGAGAGAAATGGAGCGTACACGTAACGTTGACTTTCAACTGATCTTTTCTTAACGTATACCTCGCTACATATTGTATCTGGGATATACGGTCGTCGCGCATGCTCACTGCATTCCCATTCCTAACCAAAAATTCTAATTTTTCAAGTTCTTGTTCAAGCTCATGTGTCCTTGTTCCTCTCTTCTTTGTTCTTGTTTATCGTGTGCGACGCATATGAAGTACTCATTGTTTCTCGACACCTGGGACATCGCCCATTCATGCCTGTTGGATCGGTAAAGTGAACAACACATTTCTTCGGGTTGGGAGGGACGGCTTCTTTTGAGAGACGCCTATTCTGCATTCCTAACTATCCACTAGCTTTGCAGTCATATTTAGTGCGATTTACCATTTAGCCTCCTCTTTACCCACCTGCCACGGGATGCCTCCGAGAGCGGTCATAAGAAAGGCGTCGAACAGCTGGCCGGCGTCCGCCATCGGAATGTGGCCGAGCAAGTCGGTCTCGGGACCGGTCACAGTTCCCACGCCGCGGCCTTTCAGGACGTACGGTACGCACACCCACTGCGGCATCAGTAGACACAACGGCACGCATGTAAAATCATGTCAGTGGTCATTAGATCATTTCTTTTACAGCGAAGCTGTTAGCTTCTATAGTTCGTCGGGATTTTTCGCCGACTCGCGCTCAGCCAAAAACAGTACTGCCACCTAGCGGCTACGACCACTCAAACAAACCTTAAACGGCAGCTGGAAAAAGGGCTTTATCCATGAGTTCCCGCGTAAAAGATTTATGTTTTCTAACATATTCGAATTACAATCCGAAGCCATCACGTCTGCAGCTTGTGCGTAAGTCGTACCTCATAAATTTTCTGACGCAATGTACGTTGAAAATCTCAATAAGTTCAATAAGGCACTTGAGCTTGGCTGAGGGCCTATAAGAATGAGGGTATATGCTACACTTCCGCACACGTGCGTGCGCGCGTGACGTACGTGGCGCACAGTGTACATGTCCTTGAAGCGTGGACGCTCTGTACGTTGCATCTGTCGCGCAGCGTGTGCTGCCACGGTAATCGACATTATGGCAAACACTGTCCAGAAAGAGTGCCGCCACCTAGCGGCCGCGCCCACTCAGACATCCCTCGAACGGCAGCTAGAAGCTAGAAAAAAGGGGGGGGGGATGACACCACTAGACAGCGCACCTGCCGTTGGTGGCGTGTGGATTGACGTCAATCGGAGCAACCCAATGGCAGATAGGTAGGCCTCGCATACGTAGGTCTGCCGAAGAGCAGCGTGAGCCCTCCAAGCAGCGGCGTGCTGCCAGACCCGAGCAACTACGTGCGCAAGGGGCCGAGCATGTAATCTCGTCTAAGGTCAGTTGGGGTGGCGGTACTTGTCTAACGTCGGTTGTGCTTGTCTAACGTAGGCAACAGCTTCGCTGTACATCCGCTTTCACGGGGTGAAACGGAGGCGGAATTTTTTATTTTTTTTCATATTTACCTAAGTAGTTCGAGTATACCGTGCATGAGCATTAAAAATCTCCCTTAACTATGAGTACAAGCGCTTCAAATGGCGTATTCTCTGCTTTGCGTGACTTTCGAAGTACTCTTTCAAAGCGAGCCCATTGATTGATTACCGCGAACGACTTGAGCTCAAATGGTCTGCTATGCCTTTGTCACGAACGCACCGTGAAAAAGACATTATTCTTTACCATGAATACTGCCGTGGTGCACAGCTGGAGGACGTCGGTGTAGGCGATGGAGTAGTGGCCTCCCAGCGCGGTGTAAAAGAATATGGTCGTCGCGGCAAAGACGATGAAGAGTTGCGAGTCCACTTCCAACATGGCGTCCGCCGTGTCACCTGTGGCGCCGAACACGTGAGGTTACGTACCATTACGCAGTGTCACGCACACAGGCAATACTTTAGCGCGTAAGCCTCACAAGTCAGCAATGATTGCTCGAAGACCTAACCTTTGATATTTGTTCTCGTTTTTAGGCTGGCGGCGTTATCCGAGGACTGCGCGCACATACGCTGCGGTATTACTGAGTGTTGCATAAAACAGGAGCGGCAGGTATGCGTGACACTTCAAGCTAAACCGATAGCCGATTACCGCTCACAGTTGTCACAAAAGGTAGTATTTCGCCGAGGGTTCAGTTTAATACGACCGGTTGCAACCATTACTTGCGTTTTTGATCACGATAGAAACTAAGTGTGCGCCGCCTGCGGTGACGCTTTGTAAATAAATTGTTGATTAAAGCCGCATTTCACAATAGCAGTTACAGATGGCGCCACCTTCTCGTATTCAGTAGAGAGTATTTAATTTATAAAGGTAAGGGGGGGAAATATAGAATTCACTCATCCATGCCGTTGACATTTCATCGGTAATATATAGGTTAGCAATGCAGGCGATTACATTAAAGCTGCAGCAAGGGTGGGCTGAACATAAGTGGCACATTGGGAGAACTTCAGAATGGCTTCAGAATCGATAGGCGTCCGGATAATCACGTATTTGTTCTTACTCCCTGTATTGAAATATCCGGAGGAGAAATGAGACCGTTAAATGTGAGTTTTTTAGACATTACTAGAGCATATGACAACGTAGGCCGCAACATTTTGTGGGAAACTTGAAACAGGGCCGCAACCCACAACATATTACCGTATTTTCGCGATTCTAAGCACCCCCCCTCTATTTTCGCGAAGAAATTCGGAAAAACGTTTGCATGCGAATCTAAGCACCCCCCTATTTGTTAGGAGGAGCGCGTAGCCAAGGCTACCAAGCGCGCTTGCTCATTCTGCCATCGAGCCGGAGCCGTCGGATAGTCCGAGTCCCGAGGTGGCACGGCGTCCACGGCGCGAGTACGCCGTACAACTGGACTGTACGGCTGTACGGCGAAAGCTGCAGAAACTGTCCCCGTCAACCTTCGCAAAGTGGATTTCGGATGCTTGGAAGCGGGTCCAAGCGGACGCTGTGGTCAAATCATTTAAGAAGTGCTCGATTACAAACCACTTCGACGGAACGGAAGACGGCGCCTGCTGTGGGACACCGAGAGCGGCGGTTCAAGCGGTGCGACGAACTCGAGCGGCAGTGATAGTAACTGAGCATCCGACACAAGCGATGGGTTCAGTGTCTGCACCGATTTTTCTTTTGGATGTTTGCAAAATAAAATTTTATTTCTCACAACCGTCTCGTCGTGATGTCGCAGCGAAAAGAGGGAGGGGGGGGGGGGTCATTCTAGATTTTTCGAATCTAAGCACCCCCCCCTCACTTTGGGCATCGCGATCGTGAAAAAAAGGGGGTGCTTAGAATCGAGTAAATACGGTATGGGATATTCTCGAAGAAGGCGTGGGAAACGACTGTTACAGCCTTTGAGAGAGATTTAACTAGAAAATACAGTTTGCGTTGAATTGCAAGGGATGAGGAGCGAGAAGAAAGCGCTCATATCAACAAAGGACTGAGGCAGGGGTGCCCTTTATCCCCACTGCTGTTTATGATGTCATGGGGGGGAGGAAAAGGGCGCTAGAGAGAATATCGGGTATAATCTCTCATACAAACAGGCAGGTATAGTAGTACAGCAGCAGCTTCCAGGTTTGTTTTATGCTGACGACACTGTGTTGATTGGTAGCAGGCAAATTTATACGCAACATCCGGATAAGATTCGGGGATAGGAACGTGAGAATTTAGCATCGGAATATAGCGTTAGAAAATCAGGTTTTATGATATTCAATAAAAAGTGTGAGTAGACAGTGTCAACACAGGTCCAGGAAATACCTCAGGTAAAGGAATACAAATACCTTGACATATGTATAAACAAAAGATATAGATATATGGAAACACAGGAAGAAACAATAACAGTGAAGGGGAAGAGAAATGCAGCCATAATGAAGCACAGAGCGCTATGGGGATACAATAGGTACAAGGTCCTCCGAGGTATGTGGAAAGGTGGTATGTGGAAAGGTGTAATGGTTCCAGGACTTACTTTTGGAAATGCGGTTGTTTGTTGCTTTAAATCAGAGGTACAATCAGGACTCAATGGCAACCAAAGGTCAGTGGGAGGCCTAGCATAGCGCACTCACGGGAACACTACAAATGAAGCTGTGCAGGGTGATATGGGCTGGACAAGTTTTGAAGTGAGGGAAGCTCCGAGTAAAATTGATTGTGAAGAACGACTGAGGAATATGGAAGAAGGTAAATGGGCTGGAAGAGTGTTTAGGTATATTTATGGGGAAAACATTGACTCACATTACAGGAAAAGAACAGTGAAGCTTACCAGCAAGTATGCGACCAGTATAGTAAGCAGCATGGCAACAAAGTACGTCAAACGCAAAGTCAGAGAGGCTGGACGATCTCATGGTTTGTGGCAATTGAAAAGAAACCTGCTATGAGTAACAATCTAAGAGTAATAAAAACTCAGAGAAACTCCTTACTTTTTGAAGCGAGATAAGGATGCCCTAAAACACGTAGTTATAAAGCGAGGTGCACCAAGGAAGAAAAAGCATGTGCTTGCTGTGGTAAAGCTAAGGAAAAGACGGAGCATGTTATGATAGGAATGTAAAGATATCTGCATAGCGATAGATTTAGGCTCATCCGGCCTCCTTGAATTCCTTCGGTTCAGGGATAGCAGGGGGAAAGTAAATCTCCGCAATAAAGAGTAGTAAGAGGGGACTGGAGGTTTGATGGCAGAAAAGGAGGGAGACCACAAACAACGGAGGTGTGCAAAAACAAAGTTCCCAATAGTGGTTAAGAAAATTTGGTGCTGGGAATTGCTTGCGTACACAATTCTAGGTGGTCTGCTGGAAGCGGAGGACATTACTTGCACAAAATATTGAAATACATAATCGACAAATTAACAAACATTCACTAAATAGATTTTTAACTAATTACCTTATGGCCCATGTTACAATTTACGTATTGTGGCCGTGGAGTTCGCAAGGCGGATCCACTTGAAACGAATTCTCAGGAATACACCAGTTCTGATATATTAATTCCAGGACTTTGCGAAGAAATGCATAGGCGTTTCAGTTAGTTTTGTGCTTGAATGCATATAACGACGTCTTGTTAAGAAGGTAAGTGAAATGTCAATGCGTTTCTCCGCAAAGTACGGGAATTACTATCTCGAAACTGGTGTCGTACTGAGAATTCGTTCCAAGTGGATCCGCCTTGCGAACTCCACGGCTACAATTTGTAAATTGCAACATGGACCCTATGGTAATTAGTTTAAAATCTAATTAGTGAATGTTTGTTAATTCGTGGATTATGTATTTCAATTTTTTGTGCAAGTAATGTCCACCTCTTCGAGCAGACCAGCTCATGAACTAGAATTGTGCTGTCAGCAAGCTTTAAATATTTTTGAAAGTGTTCGCTGAAACACCCCGTATATACCAAGTGAACGTTTCTGCAGATCCAGTGGTTTATAAGCATTCGAAATGAACGGGCTACGTGCGAAACCTCTACTTACTTCGAAAGTTCCGGCAACTGTCCGGCCTTCGGCAGAAGACAGGACCCCGGGCCGGTTAAAACATCGTCAGAGTGGGTCAAGAAAGAAAAACCTAACTTATCGTCAGGGAGGGTTAAAAGTTTACAGTTTTATGGACTCAGGGAGTCGTACACGGCAGTAGCAGCGCCACACGTTGTAACGCAGTACTTTCCTGAATCACAACGCATTAGAAAAGTTTTTGCATTGCGGCATAAATAAAATTATATCTATTATGGGCTAGTAATTTTTCCTATCAACGCCTTCGTGACAGAAGATAGGTAGAACATAATATTTCTGTGCTTGGCCTCCGAGATTGCAAAGGCACGATTCGGGATGTCGCGGCTTTGTGCATGGCCTCTGAGACTGGGCAGCACGCGTTGTCTAGTCTACGCGTCTACGGTGTCCCGATGCTTCGCAACGCATGTTTTTATACTTATAGCACACATCACTAATAATTACCACACTTCTATTAGATATATGTCTTACGCAATTTACAGTGACTAAGGTTTTAGTTTTCTTTACAGCCATATAATACATCTACTATTCGGAATGTATTACAACGGGTACATTTTCATTTACCCATTAAAAACTCATATGTCTACTTGCACGGCGCTTTTGGGCCATGGGCCATCCCTGACCTTTGCGCAAATAAAAAGAAAAAAGCAGCGATTATTACGATACTCCCTAATGCGAAATATGAGCGCAGCTGTATACGTGTTTTCATTTCGCGATATATTGACTGGAGCGGATAACCTGTCTCGTGCTCCACGTTGCAAACGGAGCGAAGTGTGGCGCGACTGCCTCGTTAATCGGGAAATCGCGAGAAGCAGCGTGTGAGTGACGCGTGCGCGCGATTCACAGCAGCCGCCATCGACAGACCTCCCAGACCAGTGTGTCTGATTGGAACGAAAACAAAAACGAAAAAAAAACCCTATATTTTTGACCGGAAACAAATCGTAACCAGAACGTTATCTATTATTTTGTTTTACAGTGAAATAGAAATATTTTTGATCGGTTTTCGGTTCAAGGGGAAAGTCGGCAATCCGAAACAACCGACGTCAGGTAACGTCCGATTTGGCGCGTATCTCGAGGGTCCGCCTAAGCGCGTATCTCGGGCAGGTACAGTGCGAGTGGTAGCCGGGCGAGCACTCCACTAATCTTAGCTTGCCACTCAGTGCAATAGCAGATCGGCATCGTAGCGAAACCCAAGGATTGTGCGCCGAAGAGCTTATAGTTTCGTTTTCTACGGGTGCAACGATTAATTACCGAAGCTTTATCGTTCGCCTAGCTAGGTTCGTTTTATCGGAACAATGGTCTCGCATTTCGGCGAGTACACTCGATGACCCGCTGCTTCTGCAATCATGCTCGGTACCTTGAGTCAAGGCACTGTGCATGATCTCAGAAATAATTATTCACTTATGGCGAAAAATAAATACTGCGTTTTTATAGGTATTTTGCTTCGAATATTTTTTGCAAGCGAACCAAAACCGTTATGAACCGTTACGGATCATTCTTATTTTTTTTTTTGTTCCAGAGCAGGACCGGAGGGGAACATTTTTCAGTGGAACAAATTTAAACAATAACGAAAAACATTTCGTTTTGACACCCTGTCCCAGACGACGCTCGCTACTCTGGCGCCATCTCGTAGCCGTCGTCGCCGCGCAATACGCTTTTCTTCTCACGGTTTCGCCGTACCCTCCCCCTCCGCTTTCCTCCTCGCATCTTTCATCCCCCGCTGCGCTCCACGTTCGCTTTCGTCTTTCGCTGTGCTCGCTCACTCGGTTACGCCACCGCCTTCAACGCCGACGCTCGCCGTGAGAACGGGTCGCATAGGAGCTGCGCTCTAAAACCGCAAGTCGTCATCGTCACTCGTGTTTCGTGAACACGCATACGGAGAAGCTACAACTGTCGAGCCCAACGATGTTCAACATCGGTGCGTGCAGAGTCCAGACCCTCGATCAACGTCCCTGCTCACCCAGCGCGGCCAACATGGCGGCCGTCCACAATACCTCGCCGCACACGGCCGGCAGGCACAGCAGCAGCCCCATCCAGCGGCCGTACAGCTCCTGGAAGGGGTCCAGCATCGTCACCGCGTTCGTCGTCCTCATCTTTTGCGCGAAGAAGAAGCCGCCTGCGATCACAAGGCGCGCATGCGCGGCCGATGGTATAGACGAAAACTTGGCATCCATATTGCAATTTACACGACGGTCACAATTCTTCCTTTTACGTAACGACCCGTACGTGTTCATGATGAAAAAAAAAGTAACAAATAAAGAACATTCCAAATTGAAGATTTCGCCCTGGTATTGCAGTAGAACTCCGCACTACCGCTTTTCCGGGACGGTGACTCGGCCAACTGAGATAATTAGGTGATTAGCATGAATTGTCTTAGGCAAGTTAGTTGATACTCGGTGAAGCCATTGTATGGAGCAGTTAGAACAAACAAAAAGAACAGAGGACCTGGCACCACGGCCTCTATGGGTGTCACCCGTGGTGTTCGATCCTCTGTTCTTTGTGTTTGTTTTAATTTAGCTACAATACAATGCATGACTTCACCAATTGGGTGTTTAGCAGACTACTAAAAAAAACTCGAAGCCCAGGAACGCGCACTGAGTAATCAATTACGTATTTGGTAGCTTATACACACTTTCTCACGATCTATCCACTGTACCTTGCGCTTACAATCGCTTACATTACTTCGCCCCCTTATTTTTTTCTCCTCAGTTGCTTATAACAACTTCAGACACTAGTGCGCCATACTTCCGATATCCAGGAAGTACGATATATCCCTGGCCGATAGAATTCAACGACAAGGTAGGTGAATGCGAGAGCAGGGCGCGAGTAAGAGCATCAAGAAATGTCAAGATTTCTGGGCTAAAGCTTCACGCACAGAAAAAAAAAGAAAAAAAATAGATGCTGCTTTGTCTGTCCGCTATTCTTTCACTTTGCTTTCCATTGTCTCATTTCTCTTTCGCTCTCATATTTTAAGAGAATTTCTTTTTCAGACATTTAGTTTTCTCTTCTTTTTTTCCCCTCCCCTTTCTTCCGTTCGCTGTTTCCTCCTTCCTTCCTTCTCTTTTTAAATATTTTTCTTTTTTTTTTTAGGCTTGAGTACCAGGCCTTCCAACATATGCAATGAACGAATTCCCTACTTTTCTTGCGTTATTTCATGTTCTTTTTGGGTGTCGACGAGAAATGTCACCAGACGGTACGCGATCTAGACGCGAAACCTTCGCAAAGCCAGCACGCCGCGATGACGTCTACGCTTCGCTCCCGACTGACGCAGTCCCAACAGCTGTAAAAGACATGTCGAGTGCGTGCCTCGCCTGGCATGACGTAAGGCATACGTCGTGTGTGTGTGTGCGCGTATATATATATATATATATATATATATATGCGGCCGTAAATCTGCCGAAAGCGTGCGCCATATGCCTTCTCCGCTCGCAGTTCCGGCGTGGTCTAGTGGCTAGGATATCTGGCTTTCACCCAGAAGGCCCGGGTTCGATTCCCGGCGTCGGAAGAGGTTGCGGTCTCATGGTGTAATGGTCAGCACTCTGGACTTTGAATCCAGCGATCCGAGTTCGAGTCTCGGTGAGACCTGCGTATAACTCTTTCTTTTTTTTTTGTTCTTGCGTTCACGCGAGCTTTAATTGCGCGGCGTGACCAAAGCACGTTTTCAATATTCACGTCTCATTGTGATTCTTTTTCTATGACCTCCTCTCGATCTACCTCAGATTCCTTCGTTGTGTTGTGACTCTTTTTTTTCTTCTTCTTTGTTTGCAATGATGGGATTGATGCATTCATGGATGCTATTCTGCACACGGTCGAATTTCGCCATACTGTTGAATTCCGCCATGTTTGCGTTCTGAGCCGATCAGAGGGCGTAGCCGTCCTGTCAACCAATCGGAGCTAAGCAAGATGGTGAATTTGACAATGTGGTGGAATTTCGAGTCCAAAATAGCATCCCCGGCCGTGGCCTGGTAATAAGATTCGTCTATCTGGGCTTTGTTAAAAAAGAAGCGCACTGCGCTTAAGAGGAAGCTATAGCTCGGGCACGACTCCGATGTCTCCTATTCAAATACGTATAAAACGCAGAAACGCTCTTTCTGAGATAGCATTTAGGGCGATTTTAAATTGGTTGCAATTGAGAGAGAAGGCTAAATTCTAGCGACTGTCGGAAGCGCAATTTCGATTTAGGGCCTGAGTTTCTTTTTTTATGGAATTTTCAAATATTGATAAGATAAAAAAAATAGAAGCGCGAAGTTAACCAATTCGTAGCTATGCACCTTGAACAGAAATCGCAGACCTGTAAAATCCATCCATTAGAACATCCAAAGAGGACAAATTTTACACGTCAAGTCATATCTTACGCGATTTTGTTACATTATTTACAAGAGTATTTCAAAAATCCTGCTCACAGTTTAGTGATCTATTTGAAAGCCATGTATAACATACCGATTTTCTCCGCCTTGGATGTACTATTAGGTGCAATTTACAGAATTGTGATATCATTTTTTACTGCTGAATTAGAGTTGCAAACTTGATAGTTTCGTTTTCTGAAAATTCACGATCCTAGTCAACTTTTATTTTTAAATATTGACGACATAAATAAAAAATTCGCTACTAACAGTCACTACATTTGGAATTTTTCTTTTATATGCAACAAACCTCATCAAATTTCGTGCAGTGGTCGTCGAGAAAAATGATTTCTCCTTTCCCATGCATTTAGATAAGAGGCTCCGAGATAAAGCTTCCTATTAATTTTCAGCTCATAAATACCAGCGTATAAGTAAGTCTCGGCACTTTTCATAAGCGGGTCGCTAGATCTGGATGAGCGAAAAATAATACGTTGATCTGAGGGGCTTGATTTTCTGCAAGATGACATTCGGGCGTGCAAAGCACCCCGCTGCGTATTTTTTTTTTTTTTTAAGTCCGTGGTTAAAAAAAAAGTGCAAGGTCGTAGTGTTGCTCTCCGATGGCCGCACACGTGACAGTCTTGCCACACAGTCAGCACAAAAGTGTTGGCGCCTCCTCACCACGATGAGTAATTATTTTTTTCATATTTTAAACAATTATTTTCATTTGCAATGTCTTGAATATAGTATGATGGTAGAAATCAGAGGACAATATAACGCTAATCATTGTTGTGCAACAATTTTGCGAAAGAATGCAGATTACGTCAATAAAATATGCTGAATGAAGAGCTGCGTTGGAGGAGGGCGTAGTCCCTCCATATATAGGGTGTCGCAGCTGACGTTAGCGAAGCTGGTCAAAGAAAAGAAAAAAACTTCAATAAACATGGTGCAAGGTACAATTTTAAGTGTTACGCTGTTCGGTAGTCAGGCTTATAATCGTTTATTGCACCGTGATTTTTCCACCTTTTATCTTTCTTTATATATATATATTCTGTTTGTAACTGACTTGTCTAGCGTTAGCTGCGACACACAGCATGCCTCGAAGTGAGCCAGAGTTACGCCTCTGTTTTCCGCGCGCCGCTCGTGCCGCTACTCGCCGACTCTCAACACGTGGTCTAAAATGACGTCAAATGTTCCGCTGTGTTGCGGAGAAGCCAACTTCACGGACGCGATGCCAACTTTTCGTTTCCATCAGTGCCATCAACATCGGAATTCGCCGTCTAACACGCATGGCATGGTATGAACGACATGTCACGATGTGATATGCATGACTTGACACTTAATGACACTTAAAGACATCATATGACATGCATGCATGGCGTGACATTAATCACATTTCGTGAAATACGTGCTTGAAATGGCATCATGATGCATGACATGACAGCAATGCATGCATGCATGCATGAGTCTCGGTGAGACCTTTCGTTTCCTTTTATTATTATTATTTCTTGTAGTGTCACATTTAAGGGATGTCTGCAGTTAATCCGGAATAATGACTTGCACTTCTGGAACTACCAACAGGCCGGCAGGTCTTACCGTGAGGGCATGCTGATTGGAAGGCAGCAATGACGGGCGGTGGTGATGCCATTTTGAATTCCTTCGCCAGAGCCGGTATTTGGTAGCGCAGTATGACGTAGCGCTTCCTTCCACTCGCATCTACGCCACTCTCATCGTCTACCGTTAACAGTCGGTTGATGATTACGTCGATAAGGCGGGCGGAGCGCCACTCACATCGCTGATGAGGCGCGAAAAGGAACGGCATTGGAATGGAACCACATCACCCCGGCCCATTTATTCGTGATGTCATAAATTTCGACAGCGTTCGGCTGTATACAGTTATTGTTTGTAATTCGTGGTTACGTCGCCATTTAAAGTTGAAGAAGATTCATCCTGGAAGCCTTTTGCGCACAGAGATGGACCAGGAGTGCTATAACGTAAAGCTATTCCAAACTTTTCTGTTCCAATTCTGCAATAAGCCCTCCGCAATTGGTCAAAAACTTTTTTCGATCACCTCCACTTCGCCTGTCTGTCACGCGACGTCACGAAAACCGCGATAGCTCCCCATCTAATATGACCCGTACACACTGATTATGCATGATTAGACTGAACAAAAGAAAAATAGTTATTTCTCATTCGAAGCCTTTTCGCCATTAGCCCTCGGCTATTGGTCGAAAGTTTTCAGGCTGCAGCTACTTAATTCCCCTGCCGGTCACGCGACGTCACAAAACTGCGAAAACTCACCCCCTCGAAGTGACGTGTACGCGTTAAAGATGCATTAATATGCCGAACAAAACAATTTTTCTTTTCTGAATGGCCGCAGGCTGCAGCCCCGTTCCGAAATGAATAAAAGATGGCTGCCGCCGATCGCTCAGGCACTGCCTACTCGCACCTGCCGGAGAGCATTCGTGGGTTTATTTGCCTATAATAAAACTTTTTGCGTGACCGTGTAACGTTTTTGAGCACTTTCGACTCGTTTACGACCTCGCTCTACCAACTCTTCCTTGCTGAGGATCCGTTTTAGCAGCGTTCTTAACCTTCCGTTGCAAGCCGCCGCGATTTTCGACCAGCCACCGCAAGCTAAGTATAAGGGGAAGCGGGCCAATTGCAGACGCCGGTGCCACCCTCCTCATCCGGTTATCTATATTCAGTGCACTGGCTCTGCCCCATCGAAACCGCCTCCACTTGAGCGTGCTCCTCGCCTCTTGTCAGCCAGTTATATAAGACAAGCCGCTCAGCGTAAGCAATGTTATTCGTTTTGAAACCAAGGAAAAGTGACCTCCTATAAGCTAAGAGGGCGTTCGATTGGGGTGTTGAGGCAACGCTGCGGGTCATCGCCCGATGCTTGCGTCGGCGGCTATGCAAATTTGACGTCAGGAGATTGGAATAAAAACACATTGGAATAGCTTTACGTTATATGGCCCCAGATTATGCAAAAACGTATCACGTGATCGAATCCAAGTTTCAGAAGCCTAAAATGCCGTGGTCTTCACTCACCGAGTATGAGGCTTATAGCGTAACCGATCGGAGCGTGGCAGTAGAGGATGCCGTGTGTGTAGACAGCCTCGGCAGTGCCGTTCAGGTAGCCGCCTCCGACCCATATGGCTGTTGACGAAACCGGCGCCACATATTTAACCCTTTCGTAAACAGGACTCGTATTCATAAACGGAAGAAGAAAAGTTCTTACGCTAGCACTCTTCGCAAGAGCATGGGGGAGGGGGGCTATTGTAAGTGTCCACCTAGTGGACTGTAAATTTCAGTGACCACTGATTGGCTGCAGCTGTGCGAGCGAGAAGGTAACTGGCTGGGGACGCCTGTCTCCTTCTCTCTCGTACCTCCAGCCAGTCAGCGGCCGTTGAAATGGACAGTCCACTGTACATCGTAGCGCATCTTAAGGATGGATACCGTAATTGGTGCTATAGTGTTAGGATTTATGATAAGTACTCGTGACCTCACTAAAGCTTGGCTTCGATTTCGCATTTTCAACACGCGCCCTAAAGGGAATAATCGTGTTAAAGTTAGTTAGAACATATAGAATTAATTAGCTGCCTGGACATTGTTAGTCGTCGTGCACGTATAATGCCCGCCTCTTCAGGTAATCCACCTGAACGGGCCGAATTGCACCGTATGCTCCACGGTTATTTTTATCTATTTATCTGTACAAATAAAAAAATATATATGCAGATTCGACGCACGAGTTGGAATCTACGCCAAGCGAAGTTTTAGTGAAGCGGCTAATTAAATGCTATAAAACCAATCGCGATGCGCACGATAGTCCGTATTGTCATCCTATATACAACACGTAATCTCACGCAATGTCTATGTTGGTGTCCCGCACAGGTGACTACTTCAATGTGACGTGACATTTGTGCTTGTACAATTCAGCGCTCACAAACTGGGCCGAAATGCAAAGAGCCGTTCGTGCAAATGTATACATTGTATAAGACGTCGACGCAGTAATATGTCACGGGGACGGGAGCGATGATTGATGCTTGTCAAGGGAATAATGGCGAAGAGGGGCGTACGCACGGAGAAGAGTACCATGCGAAAGACAGGGGGTAAGCTTGACTATTATTCACGCGTTTTATTCCTGCGCCTTGCGCCTCGTGTAAACAATAGAGCGCGCGTCACGTGTTCTCGTGCGCGCACGTGACGGGCGCGGATATTCGGCAAGGTATCATCAGCGGCCACGGTGATTCAAAATCCGGGAGGGTTCGGTAAGAAAGCGATTCACTTTAAAAAGCACAAGGTATCTGCGTGAAAAAAAAAAAAAGAAACACTCTAAGCTCAGTCATGTGAAGGTGTAAAAGATGCCAGATACCTTCACCTTGCATGTTAGCGCTTCTACTTGTCTAATCAAATGTCACAACTCTTCTTTAGTCAACTTAATGCTCGTTCTTTTAATGTTCTCACTCGTTGAGCAAGCATGTCCATGGTTGCAGTGGCACAGCCAGGGGGTGGAACACCGGGCACGCCGCCCCCCGCCCTCAACATTTCTGCGTTAGCATGCTGTCTACCACCCCCTTCCCGTCCCCAGTAAAGTGGGTGCGACCCCCTCAAACACCTCACCCATTTCTGGCTACACTACTGCTCGCTTGACTAGCTACTAGCCACATAGACTATTGGTCCAAGTACATTGCACGCATTTCTTGAATTGTTTAAGTAAACCTAATTTTGATTGATTGATTGATTGATTGATTGATTGATTGATTGATTGATTGATTGATTGATTGATTGATTGATTGATTGATTGATCGATCGAAGCTCTCACGTCTGTCCCTGCTTTGTAGAAGGGCAGACGCGGCTCACCTGTCATGGAGCTGATGCCGAGTGTCAGCGACATGTTCCTGTCGGCCAGGAACATCCGGTGCAGGAAGCGGTTCTGCTGCGGCCGCCTGTGGCGCAGGTCCGACGTTGAGATGTGGCCATCCTCCTTGAAGATGTGCAGCTTGCGGCCCGACCACACGCCCACGCACATGATGAGAACGAAATACAACAGCATGGCCATCACCGCAGGGATGTGCACCGCCATGGTGCCCCTTCTTCTTCATCGCACTAGCCGCGCGTGCTCGGCCTCGAACTTGCGCGAGACGCTTTGCTCACGTAGAGCTATCGCAGCGCCGTGCTCGCCGGCTGATCGGAGGTTCTGCCGCCATTAACACACTCCGCCAGACATAAAATGGAAGGCAGCGGTGTCCATCTCCGACTTGATTGGCCATCTCGAGCTTGTCGACCGAGTGAAAGGGACAGCTAAGGTCTCTGGACTACTGTGCTGTACTGAGAGGACCACCTGCCCACTGCAGGGCGGATGAACTTCCGGACGCTCACTTCGACCACGTACTGTTCTGGATAAATTTTTTCTTTCTCTCTCTCTCTCTCTCTCTCTCGTTATCCATCAGCACCAACGATGATCGGTGCTTGGTATAATTTACTGCTCCAGAAGAGAGACGCGCTCTAAACTGGTTGCTTTATCCTAGCTGTGCATAGCCTTTGCATCAAGGATAAGATTAGGAAAACCTACCTCGTCCTCGTCTGAATGGCCGAATGTACTGCCTGCGTTCTTGCGGTTGCGGGGTGGCTATCAAACACGTGCACTCCAGGAAATAATGTGCACTCTTTTGAAACTTATCTTGACCCGCCATGGTCGCGTAGTGACTTTGGCGCTACGCTGATAAGCACGAGGTCGCGGGATCAGATATCCCGGCCGCGGCGGCTGCATTTCGATAAGGGCGAAATGCAAAAAAAAAAAAAAAAAAAAAAAAAAAAAACCCGTTTATGTACGGTGCATTTGGTGCACGTTAAAGAACCCCAGGTGATCAAAATTATTCCGGAGTTCCCTACACGGCCGTGCCTCGTAATCATACTGGGGTTTTAGCACGTAAAAACCCAGAACTTAATTCAACTTATCTTGTCCCCAAACTGACACAATCACCAATCGTGCTAAAGACGGCATCGTGCACTTTCGCAACACCTTTGGGTGCACCCTGAAAGCCTTATACCGCACGTGAAGTAAAGGACACTTAAAAGGAAGCGGAATGCAACGTTTAATTAAAGTTATGTATTGGTATACTATTACTACGCCTATATAGAGAGATCACAAATTAGTTACGTGGCTCATTTACGCTCGGTCGGCGATACGCGCCCGCGGCGGGCGTTTTATTCTCAGACGACGCGCGGGTGGTAGGCCATGACGGCGTTCGCGAGGAACATGAGGCTGTTGAGGATGCCCAGCGCGCCGGCGATGGAGCCCTGGACGTAGACGCCCGTGCGCGTCTCGATGCACAGGTACGCGATGCTGGTCGGCACGTGGATGAAGGTGGCCAGGAAGTAGTTCATCCGGTACACCGTCGAACCGGGAATCTCCAGGGCGCCTGCGTGCAGACAGACGCGGCGCAGTTGACAGCCTGTTCGCGCTGACCGGACTACCGAGACTACACGGAAAAGATGCCCAGGGAGCCCAAGCTCAAGCATGACATTCTATCAGGATATATGCCCGTTTATGGATAACGGACAACAAATGTGTAAGCACACGGTAGCCCCTTTCCGTGTGTGCGTGTTCCTAAACAGTGGATAAAAATGTCCGTAGTGTGCAGAGGGAGGTTTCCTTAGATGCAATGGTGTTGCTGGTGCAAAGCCTGCTGATGCTACCGAGTCTAGTGAACATTTCTTTAGGACATTATTCGCGCCGTCAGTCGTGTTAACGACAGTGCCTGCGTGGCTCACGGTTTGCGGGGGAAAAATTCACAAGAAAGGGAAGAAGCAGGAAAAAAAAAAAGCTTATAACAATTTCGCACAAGGTCGTGAGTGCGAACACAAGCCTGTGGCTGCAGCATTCTGGATAGGAGCTGAAAGCAGAAGCCCGCGAATTTCCATTTCAGGCCACATATTGTAGAAGCCCAGGAAACCAAAATTAATCCGGAGCCTTCCACTGTGTGGCGTGCTTTATATAGCCTAATATGAAGAGCCCCAGGAGGTTTCAGACAGTATAGTATACCACACCCCGTTGAAAAAACCGAAGGGCCCGATATGTCCACGCTGTATCAGTAATGCCGTGTATATATATATATATATATATATATATATGTATATATATATATATATATATATATATATATATATATATATATATATATATATATATATATTTTATGAATACGACAGGCTCCATCAGCTCGCGCGGAGTTGTTCACAACCTTCATATCTTGGAATCGTAACTCACACGAGCAGTCGCTTATGATGAATGCGTTCCTCTCGACTTAATCAAGTTAATTTTATTTTCCTTCGTTATAAAGGAACGCTAAACATGGAAAATCAGTTCTGCGGAAGCCCGCAAGGTGGAGGAAAGTTCATGAAAGAAAAAAAGTGTCATCCACCTGACTGTAGCACGAAGCTACCAAGGAAACCAGTACAGATTTCTCGGAAAGCTTCAGAGGGGAAGAAAAACATTTGTTCTATCGAACCCAACACCTTTCCAGAGCAGCCGCGTCTGATCTATACCACTTATCCGAGGACGGTAGAGCGACTGCCCCGGAAAGGTGGTGCTGGATTCGATCACTGGACCGGGAGGAATTTTTCTTCTACTACGAAGCTTTATTTCTGAGAAAGCCGTACGGTTCTCTTTTGTAGCTTCGTGCTACAGTCAGGAGAATGACAATTTAACCTTTCATTAACGCTAAACATGTCCTGCCAGATTGGATGGGTGCGCGCACGCTGTATATCTCGGAGGCTATATATACGCCAACCAAGTACAAGTGCCTTTTCCACTTAACTTTCGAGCGCGTTTGATGGATAGGTGAATGAGGCGTTGGTTTTAGGAGTTTCGCGGACGCCTACGAAGGGGGAGAGACTTACCGACCAGCACGCAGATGAGTATGAGTAGCGCGTTGAAGAAGAAGACGATGGACGCGATGAAGAGGATGAATGCGTCCAGGCGCATGGACAGGTAGCAGTTGGCGTCCAGGCGGCCTTCGCTCAGCAGGAACACGATGCCGGCGCCAACGACCATCTGGAACAGCTTGAGGATCCCGCTGGCCGTCAGTACGTACTCGCAGTAGCAAGCCATGGTGGCCGCTTCACCAGAGACCAAGTGCGACGCTTCGAAGACGACCGAAAACACCGCCCCAACGCGACCACTCGCCGGCTATGTTCTTCACAGCACGTGGCAGCTGATTCGAGAAACCGTCGTTGCGTGGAGGCACGGGCCGCGCGCGATCGAATTGACAGCTTCTTTGTCTTCTGCGACACGATGCTCGGCACAGTGATGTCGAGGGAGCCAGGTGATGCACGTAATTTGAACTTACGTGTAAATCTATCTATCTATCTATCTATCTATCTATCTATCTATCTATCTATCTATCTATCTATCTATCTATCTATCTATCTATCTATCTATCTATCTATCTATCTATCTATCTATCTATCTATCTATCTATCTATCTGTCTGTCTGTCTG
Source organism: Dermacentor andersoni (assembly GCF_023375885.2). Classification (NCBI taxonomy): domain Eukaryota; kingdom Metazoa; phylum Arthropoda; class Arachnida; order Ixodida; family Ixodidae; genus Dermacentor; species Dermacentor andersoni. Next base: position 41,375,290 of record NC_092816.1, read on the forward strand.
TGTGGCCGCGATGCCGTCGTCATCATTTCAGCTCCGTCATCTGACTCTTGTGTTGCCGTCATCTTCACGAGCTGCCAGTCGTACCCTCGTCATGATTGCAGAAACGTCAACCCGTCGTCGTCACGCAACATTCGACGTTCAATCGTTGTCGTTCCTTCTTCGTCATTTCATCGTAATCAGAGCTGTGGTCATCGTACAGTCATCTATGGTACAGTAGTGGTCATGCCGTCATGGTCATGGCTGACCCTGGTAATCGAGGTCATAGCCCTGCGCTGTCACGGACAACAAAGACGACAGGACGTGCGCTCACGCCCTGTCGCTTTTCTCGTGTCAATTCAGCGCCGTGACCTCAATTACTGCAACGAACCAACCAGCCCAAAAATATGCACTCGTAGCAATGTGAGCTGAACCATGAGAGTGTAGAGGAATGTTCGTAATTTGCACCTAAAATCTTTTTTTTTTAAATTGCGCCTACCATTGCTCAGTTCTTGCCCAAGCAACGCCGCTCGCACAAGCCCTCTCGTGCAAGTTCTTGCACGAGACAGTTTTTGGCGTACACTTGAGGTCGAGAGAGGAGGTGAAGCGGTGGGAAAAAGAAGTGTGTGTGTATATATATATATATATATATATATATATATATATATATATATAGAGAGAGAGAGAGAGAGAGAGAGAGCTAACGGATGTTCGTCGGCAGTCGACATCGTTCAACTTCGTTCCTCGTTTTGAGATTAATAGCCTGTGTGTATGCTATCGGACTTTTTCGTCGCTACGGTGGCCCCTTTTCGTGTGTGCGTGTGCCTAAACAGTGGGTACAAATGTCCGTAGTGCGCAGAGAGACGTTTCCTTAGATGCAACGGTGTTGCATCGTGCAAAGCCTGCTCGTACTACCGAGTCTAGTGAACATGTCCCTCGGCTATGCCGATACGAGTGGCGTCGCCTTAAATGTAACCGAGTTTTCTTTTTCCATTTATAGACATCCCATGTCTTTTCCGCGGAGTTTCAGACACTCTATGAATCGGCGGATGAAATGCAAGTGGCGAACGAGGTGTACAAAAATGGCCCTTGTCGCCTTGAAGAGTACACATATGGAGGGGGAAAAATAAGTCCTTTCAGTTTTAGGACATTATTCGCGAGGTCAGTCGTGTTAATGAAGGGATAAAGTTTATCTGAGGTTCCTTATTTTCAACCAGTGTGTCTGAACCATGCGTACGTTTCTGGTACGTTTCTGCAATCCTTGGCATTTTCGTTTATTGTGCGTAAATGTTTTTACTAATATATATGATGGGGCAAATTAATCATTAATTCACACAGCCACATTACAACGCTGTTGCTTCTAATTGTTCTATTATGTTAGTATTCTTGTGCTAGAATGGGCTATAGTTATGCAGAACAACAATGAAACAAGTTCAGCTCACATGCATAGATGAATGGAATTTTTCTTGTTAGCATCTGAGAAGTACAGACCGCACAATTTTATTAGTGCTCACTGCAGAAGCCAAATGCTTTTGCTCTGCTAGTTTTATTGAAAGCTTGACAAGCTCCGCACTTACCTTGACGTCCGGCCGGGAGCATTTCTACGATTTTGATGTGTAGTCTGTCCGCGCGACTTTATTTCTTTTTTTCCCCTAGGTAGGGTTTTACTTTCTTTTTGAAAAAGATATATTTGCATGCTACGCAACGTCAGTGTTTGTCTGCACATTGGCCAGACACAAGAACAGCCTGCTTCTGCGAGAATTTAAATATAATGTTGTTTGACTTATTTGATTATCATTTAAACGTCAGCCGTTGCCCAAACACAAACCGGCAAGGGTAAAGAGCGTTGCATAACTCGGTTGTAAACACCGGAGAAACTATATCGCTTCATTAACTTTACCGCGCGAATAAGAATGTCCTCGTGAGATATTCACATGACTCGGTAGCATGAGCAGGCTTTACACCAATAGCTCACTGCATAAAGTTAGCTTAGCCGCAGTACAGTGTTATGCGGTAAAGCATAACAAAAATGGAAAGGGGCCACTACGCAGCGTACAATTACGAACAACAACAACAACAACATGCGACAGACTCAACCAAACCAGCTAAACCAGCAAATGCAATAGCGACCAGAACAGCTCACACTCAACGCGCTTGGCGCTCCTGCCAACCATGTGCGACATTAAACATGGATCGAGTAAGAGTGCCTGAACTTTGTGGTAAAGCGGCTTCTCAAGAGGCGGATTGATGTCATGGTTGATAACGCAGTTATACGCAAGAGAATTTGCGAAGGAATACTCCGAGTTCTGCGGTCTTCGTGTGAGATACAAAATGACGTCGACTGATGTATATGGGTGCCGGCACCCGACATATGATAGCACTATAGCTACGTGTAAAAGCTACGTCATCTCGCTTTCGCGAAATTAGCTCATAGCTGACACGATCGCGATCGAAAGTGCGAGCGGCATTGGATTCTTACCCTTAATTGTACTCATTCTTTTCAGCCTGGATAAGCGTCACACATTGGGCCCCTTGTTTATCGGAAATTTTCGCTCACATCAATTGCGAATGTCCTCACTCTCCAGGTATCCTAGTCACTGCCCGCTTTCTTTCTTTGCTTTTTTTTTTAATATTACCTCGGAATCTAATCTTCCTCAGAATGTTCGTCCGCTGAGACGAACGATGCTCCGTGTGCACGACTATATGTCATTGACGCGGTTTCAACATGACCGCTGTAATTCATCTGCATAGAATTTGCGTACCTAGTGTGTGGAGGAGCGCGCATAAAAAAGATGAACGCCCGAAACCTGGACCGCCCTAAAGGGGACTCGACCTTTGCCGAGAGCGCGTCTGCGTGCGTAGAATATGTGCTAAAGTTGGGCGGAAACTCTTCCGGCCTGTCTCTTATCCGGTTACAATCTTTCTCGAACGCTTCCTTCCGAGCGTCCGACGCGATCGCTTTGCCGGCAGGTAAACCGTGCCTCCTCGCAATTTAGATGTCAGTAAGCCTCGCATTCACAAAGTCCTTGACACAGCCATTTCCATGAAGATTACGTCCTGACTTCTCATATGACGAGTGATTGTTCTTAGCTCTGCAGTCAAGCTATACTGCGTTGATTTTTTAAGAATCCTGGCTACTGGGATACCATATATGGCTAAGTGCAGACGCCTATCAAGCTTCCTTGAGAGGCCTGTGCACGCTGGTTAGTGGGAGGCTCGCAACAACATCGCCATAGAGGGTGCACCGATTCCACGTAGTACAATGTTGTAGCTTTTGTTAGCGGTACAAACGCGTTTTTACAATGGCTAGTAGGTACAGCGGGGCGTGGCGCTTTTGACGGCGCTCGACGCTTCTGCGCAGGCGCGAGTAAGAGCGGGTGCGAGAGAGAAAATTTGGGGGCCTTTGCTCCTTGAATATGTGACTCTGCCTAGGCACTACGGTGAAGTTGCTTTGCGCGTGTAGCGTGCGTTTGTCCCTAGGCGTGCCGGCATGGCGGAGGGGGGCCGAGTTTGTTTACGCTCCGCCGCTGACTGCCCGCGCGGTGAGGCAGTGGACACGGACGCCCCATTTGGTGATCAGTCTCTGAAGGGGAAAGGTTCTGACTGGTGTTGTACAAGTCGCGGGTCACTTTGTTAGTCGCGACGATAGATCGCGTTTTACAAGCACTGCTCCAGGAGGGCACCTTGTAAATAACATCACAGATGTTTCTGTAGGAGCAGTAGCGATCGTAGAGCCCGGGCCGCATATATTGTCTGGAAGGCAGAGCGCCTTAGCAATCGCAATTGAACGCAAGTGGCTGAAAGGCCACCGGGGACGATGACTGACCCAGCCCCAGCGCCGCAGGCGCGAGGAAGTCTGTCCGATCTACCTTCAGACGCAAAGTTCCGACTGGTGCTGCAGAAGTCGCGGGGCGCGGCAGTGCTGAACTTATAACGTCACAAGTTGGCGGCTAGACGTAATTATATTTATTCAAACGTATTTTTACTAATTGTAACAACGCGTCATTATTTCGCATTACAGGCGGCCTCTCCAGGACACCAATGCGGCAACGGGGATGCCAAAGCTAGCACCCGGACTGGTCCGTGGGTTGGGGCTCGCCTGCGCGTGCCAGGGGTGCATAAGATCGACTGTCAGCAAATTTTTTTATGCGAACCCCCCCCCCCCCCCCCTGGAACGCTTCGGCCTCCGCGGCCCCAACCCACGGGCCGCCAAGATTCCAGCTTTGATCCCCCCGCTACCCCTTGGTGATCGCCGTGTCTGAAGGGGCAATGTTATGGCTGGTGTTGCATAATTCGCGGGTCGCTTTTTTCGTCGCGACGATAGATTGGATTTTTTTACAAGCACCGCTCCATGAGGGCATATGTAACCGGCAAACGGAGAGCCCCTGAGGTTATAGTAAAGCAGGTGGCACAGGATCTCCAGGCCACCCAAGGGGTAGCGGGGAGATCAAAGTTCGAAGCAGGGCGGCCCGTGGGTTGGGCCCGCGGAGGCCGAAGCGTGCAAGGGGGTGTTCGCATAAAAAAAAATTGGCAATACAAGTTCGCTGCCAATAAGCGAACGTAAGATCAGCTGCCCGCTATCGCGGACATGCAGGACGCTCACGTTTACGCCTCCGCCCCAACGCCTCGGTGTCCGCCTGCGCTCCGGACAAGCTAAACCTAATACACCACTTTTCTCATGCCAGTTCAACCGATTAATCGTGATGAAATCATTAATCAAAAAATTGGGGTTAGAATCGCCCCGCACAAAGCATAACAATAAAGTCACCTCCAGTCCTTGTCCAACGGATGCCGCAGTACTACAGTTGACCTACCGAGGAGAGAAATAGTCCTCGCAGTTCCGCTGTGGTCGTACCAGTCATTCCAGCTTTGTCATCCTATTGCCATCACGACGGTGACGTCACGCTGTCGTACCTACCGTGGTTGCTTAGTGGCTTTGGCATACGACTGCTAAGCACGAGGGCGCAGGATCAAATCTCGAATCCAGCAAGCGCAGTGGCGTAGCAACAGGGAGGGCCGGGGGGCCGTGGGCCCCGGGTGCAAGGGGCCAGCGGGGGGTTGGCATATACGTCTGAAGACACCCCTCTTTCCGCCGGCTACGCCCGGGGGGTGATACAAGACCTATGGGCCACGGGTGCCAAACGACCTAGCTACGCCACTGAGCAAGCGCATTTCGATGGGGGCCAAACGCAAGAAATTAACGCCTTCATCTCTCCATTGAGGCTATTCCTTCATTATTCAATCATTGTCTGCGTTTGCACCGTGCTAATCGGACTTCGGCGAGCGAGTGCCACAGCACAGTGGGACGATACTGTACTATGTCACATACAACCAAAGCAATGGACGTTTCGGAATGACTACAGATATCAAATAAACGTGACTTCATGGACACAGCGTCGCTACATTGCTTGAACGCTAATTGCATTACGGTCGACAGTCATCGTAAGACGAGCTCTGCTGCAATTTTTTTATTTAGCACCTGAGGGCAGCAGAGTAAAGTCCTCAGGTGCTGAATACATTCGTGTTAGACCCACACGGCATATGCCAACTGCCTGTCAGCCTTTGGGCTCTGCAGTGGCACGGAACTAGGCAGAGTGTGGTTCAGGGACCAAACTCAAAAACTCATATCTTGCCTATAACGAAGAGGTAACGCATATGGAACACAAATAAACATGCCTCTTGTATCATTTTGCATAGAGCACCACACTGCGAAAATCAGGGCTGAAAGTAGGCCAGAGCTGACAAACTGGCAAGTCTGTCTTGCTTTCTCAGTCTCTAGAATGTGTTGATGCAAGAGAATTGTTGCTTTAAAATACAACTCTGTAACAATCATGTAAAATTATTGCAACGATCAGAATAGTCATTCCGCCAGTGAAAAATAGGAAATCTGACAAATTTTTGTTAAAGTTTCGGGCATTTAAAGCAGTTTTTCCTACTGAAGGTGCCATACAACTCTGGAACAATCATGTAAAATTATTGCAACGATCAGAATAGTCATTCCGCCAGTGAAAAATAGGAAATCTGACAAATTTTTGTTAATGTTTCAGGCATTTAAAGCAGTTTTTCCTACTGAAGGTGCCAACAAACAGGGCATATTAAAATACCTTTGAAGGTAATGTTGCGTGGCATTACATGATAGAGCAATTTTATTTCCGTGCCTCTGCACATACTTTCATACTTAAGCATATTTCGACAGCACGCCGTGGCAAGAAAATCTTTTTTCAATATACTGCAGAATGGCAACCACCAAAGTAGCAAATAATCACAATACTTTAGAAGAAAATCAGAGTTGGTTAAGCAAAGCCTGTCCGACACCTGGCATCAAAGGAGTCGCTTCTTTCCTAGTTAATGAACATATTGTTAAAAAGCCCCTCACCAGTTCTGGCCATTTTGAGCTGACAAGTGCAGAGCATACAATGCACACTAATAATGGCGTTTGCAAAGTATTACTTTGCTACACGCTGCAGAAAGGTCTAAAATTTAAACTTGAACACCATTTTTCCTTTCCTTCGTGGCGACTACACTCCAAGCCAGACGGTGACGTACTTGTGTTCGCAGTGTGAAGTCAATGATCGAGACATGCGACTTGGAGAATTATTCAAGGCAACATCTGTTGTGTGATCTGTTGCTTGAATTTAGCAATTGAAGTTTAGAGAAATAATAAAACACACAAACGGATTGCCTACGTGTTTGTTTTACTCCGCAGCGAAGCAAGAGAGATGTCCTTCCGCTTCATATGCATGTTCCCATGGTCGTGCAGTCACGTGTGCGTGTTCCAGCATGTGATCATGCTCGGCAATTCGCTCGTGTGTGCCTCGATATTTGTGTAGCACTGAATTATACCGCTAGTCATGTGTCCTCGTGAACAGCTTGTGCGTGACGCAGTCAGTGGAAGTGCGCAGCACCGCAAAAGAACCAAGTGAGAAAAAAAAATGGAAGGCGGGGCCCGTGACGTATGTGTCATGTGATCGTCGATGTACACTATGCGAGAACGCAGGGAAGAAATTTCACTTGTGGAGGCTAGACGGGGTGAGAGAGTGCCCCGCTTAGCAGTGGAGCTTGCCTGCCGAAATCATGGGTTCGCGGCACTGAAATATTTATATCTGCTATTAATGAGCAGATTTGAAAATTTTTACGGCAGAACATTCCCTAGAGAACACAACTTGCAGTGTATAACCAAAATTTGCTATGGGGCCTGCTGAGGGACCCTTTAAAAGATTACATAGTATTTGATTGAGTGAATTGATTCAGCATTTCTATTTAATGTTCCTATAACTTGACAGCTACCTACAGTTCAAATGCCCCACTTGAATAGCCGGCTTCATGCATCCTGCAGAGCCTCTTGGGAAAATAATCGTATTTAATGCCACATTACTAAAATGTCACATTGCTACAGGTATACAACATTCCAATACAGAAGGCACTTGCCACGCAATAAGGATATTACAGAAATGAAGTCTGCCATCTGCTCTTCCCGACTGCATCGCCGAAATTGAGTAGATGCAAGCCAAATTTTCCTAGTACAAGCTCCTGCCCACACTTGTTACCAAATTATGGAAGCAATCGCAGCAAAACAACACCTTACTGAAATGTGCTGGTACCACTGCTACTTTATTTTGCACAAGCACACTGCTTTCTCGATGCAATGTTTTGTACCTCGTGCAGCTGTTCCAAGACTGCTAGACATTCGAACTGCTCTTCTTTAGATGTTCATGAATATTGCCATCGTGCTACTCTGTGCCAACTGACGATACTGGTGTTCGGACCTAGGTCTGTGGCAACCTGCAGGAAAGCTATTAGCATTCGACTAGATTTGTGCAACTACCTCCTGAATGCTGTATTTGCCTATCATTCTACAGTAATTTAGCAAGCAAATGTGGCAATTGCACCACAGGCAGTTATTAAAGCCTCGCAGTGTGCCAAGTAAATCAAGACGACTTGAAAGGTCGCAAGCACAACTGCTTCAAATATATGAATTGCTTACTTTTTACAAATGCCGAATATGCCTACTGTTTTACGTCCTCGTCACGGAACATTTTGATTAGAAGCGATTATTCCATATACTGCACACCTAATGGATAAAAGAAGCAGGTACCATTGCTATAAAGCAGACAGCCGATTGTTGTAGCCTGCACTCCTTTTAGGAAGCATCACATATCCCCTGTTACACTAGATTCAATGCATGTAGCTGGTAAAATTGGAACAGTACAATTCAGTTGAACCTTGCTTATGAAATACAGGTAACTACAAACAACTCCACAATTGCTACATTGAACCGCTGCCCCTTGCCACAGAATGCTGAACACTTGCAAGGTATGCGTACCCTCTGCCCTTCAACCACTTGCCTTAAGTAGCAGAGCTTTAACAGCCATGTTTGCAAGTGCTGCCTTTATTTCTCTATGGCACCTGCTAACTGAAAGCTACTTCTATACAAAACACTAATACGTCCTAAGCTTGAACATGCCTCTTCTGTATGGGACCCTGGCTTGGAATTAAAAAGTGAACTTTTGTCCGAACCTGCATATATATCCTCTCGTACTGATCATCTGCATAAACTGAGCATTCCACTGTCGCACGAACCTATTTTTTATTCATTTATTCCTAAAACTACCAATGAATGGAATCAGCTGCCGGCCTCAATTGTTAACATAACCGATACATCTGCCTTTAGAACTAGTATTGAATACTTTTGTTAATCCGCACTTCCTAATTTTTTTATTATGCCGTTACCTGCACATGCTCTGTATTTCATTACACTTCCTTCTGTAACGCCTTTGGGCCTTGAAGGTACAATAAATAAATAAATAAAATGAAGTCAACGCATTTTGTGCTTCTGCCTCAAATACACCCTGCACAAGAGCAGCAAACTGTTGCATTTGCCCCACTCAATTACAGCGCTGGTCACATTGCAAGGCTTTGACAGCAGTGATCCCATCCCATTTGCAAGAACTGCAGCACCTTTAAATTGCCTACCTTGGTTATGTTAGGGATTGCTTTGTAAACCCAACTTATATCCTCGATTCATAGGCGTAGAGCAAGGTAGTTCGAAGCAACACGGGTACACGCACACTGAAAACAGCAGGAACCCAATACGCTGGCAAATGGCAGGAAAGGAAGCGTGCCGCCATCTGTCAAACAGTGGAATGTTTATGACAGACGGCAACACTCAAGTATATCAAGCCAATCCAAATTGCAACAGATGAAGGTCAAAATGCAATCTAGAAAATGTGCGATGTGCCATCGTGTTGAGCACAACTTCCAGAATATAAAACCAGCCCTTTCCTCACTACACACATGTATAGCAGAAGCAGGGTGTCTAACAAGTTGACATTTCCAAATTCCCAGTTTTCCTTGAGTGCCTTTGCAAAATTTCCAGAGCGACACAACTGTTTCACATCAAGACAGACTGACACCACCTCACCCAATGCTGTCACTCCCTAGTAAGCATGTTAAAAAGTTGATCCAGTTCGAATAGTAAGGCGTAGTGTTTATTCAAAAACGAACTAGGGGTTAGTAAAATGCACAGCAAATATCTTCAATAAAAAAAATGGTAATAAACATTCTCAAAGTAAGAATACAAAAGAGATGCGTACAGAAGCGACACCAACGTCATATGTACGAGGCCTGAAATATGTCAAGCGAGATTCTCTCTCAACAGCTGGTAAGTCAACCTGTGTCCGAACATACTCCAAGCCCCCACACAAGGCCTTAGTGCTGCGTTTCACTGCTTCAGTTTATTTTGGTTTGGATGGGGGACACCTGCAGCTCGGCTTTGGCCAACCCTTTGTTTTTGAGCTCAGGCTCCTTCAAAGTGGCGGCACACTTCCTTTCCTGCTCATTCCTCAATGCGTAGGTCCTTTCTGTTCTCGTCGTCCTTGCGCCGTGCGTGCGCCCAAGGATCATTTGCAGAATCCTCTTAGTTGCACAGTCAACGTCCCACTTTTTTTACTCTAGGGGCAGCGAAAACGGCCAAAAAAATGAATGCAGGTCTTTTACTGCCCCTAACAGCTCGAACTGCCACAGGCACACCTGAAGAAGCTCTGAAGGCCTGCCAGTGCACTTATTAGGCATATCAGTGCTTGTACTGCAACAGGAGATGGCGAGTGCACGCGCATATAATTAAGAAATACTGTCTCCCGTGAAAATTGCCCCTTCCCATGCTTATGCTTCACTGTTTAACAGTGATGTATTGCAGCGAAGCTGACTTTCAGGAACAGGCATTATGCAATGCGCTGTGCTTTCAGAGCTCCGAAGTCAATCGCGAGGACCACAAAGGCAGAGTCAATGCTATTGCTGACAGTGGCGAATTCTTTCAAGGAAAAATACTGCACCGAACGGCAAGAAACTTAATAGCGAACGTCGAAACAGCTAGGCTGTGTTATCGCGGTGTTGGCTGCGGCTGCCAGTGAAACTGCCTGTGAGAGCGCCTGTTTGAGGTGACAATATAATCAAAATGGCGGCAGTGATGACTTCGACTAAGGTCGTTTCGGACATGCGGTCACAGCAAAGAGTCCGGAAAATCCGACTGCAAAGGGTTCTTGCACCCGAAATTTCAGACGTTCTTATACATTGACTCTATGGGGCACGTGGTGGTGCTGCAAAGCCATCCGAATTACCGGGCGTCCCGAAAGTCTGTCGTTGACTGTACACTGGAAACTGCAGTCGACAACACAGCATAAAAGACAATTAGTTACCGATTCCTCTTACTCGGGCCACCATTATCCAATTTTATTGAACGGGAACGAAACTCTCGGTGACTTTCGTTCGGGAACGAAAGTCTCCGAGAGTTTCGTTCCCGTTCAGTAAAATCGGATAATTTTCCGATAGAAGCAAGATTCCCTGACCATTTCCGGACTATTAAATATCCCTGAGAATTCCCGTTTGGTGGACACCCCGAGAAGACTGTCAGTAGCAACAAAGCTGGTTCCAAAGATTTTGGTGGGAACTTTGTTGCATCTCATTCGGTGAAGCACAACCTCTTGCTTCGATGTCTAATCGTGTGAACAATGATACACATGCATGCAAAGAACGAACCAGGAGTCAAACCAGAGGTCAATTTTAATGCCAACTCAAATTCATGATCTTAACACTGATTACAATGTCTACAGGCTAGCTTGCCCTTCTCTAAGTTGCCACTGTATTGCCACTTTCAGATGCCGTACTGCCCCCACGTTCATACTCACCTCATCAGACAAGTCCTGAAAAACCATCACCTAAAGCAAGATCTTTGATTGTATAGAAGTTTAAAACTACACCTACAATTGATTGCACAATTCTAAGTGAGAGTATACGATTAAAGCTACGTTTGAGCAGTACATTACAGCTACAAATTGACATAAAAAAAAAGTACTGCATTGCAAACAGCTGCAGAGAGCCCATCACCCCTCCCAAAGCATCTACTAGCCACAATCGCCCACCCCGCCATCCAGCCCCAGTTGCGCAACTCTTACGGCACCTGTTTGCATCCTGCCATGTGTGGATCCAATCCTGAATTCCATCCAATCCTATTGATCCAGATTCCACACACGAGTGTAAACAGGTCCTGAACCCCTGCGTGTCAGTCCTCCTCCTCGTCAGGAGTGAGACCTTTGGCAAGAAAACAGGACAGGACGGTTAGCAAAGCAGAGTGGCATGTACGGCTTCCCCCAACCCTTATGATACATTAACAAAATGTTACACATAAGATGCAAATATGAATGAAGGCCAAGATACATTTTGTCCCTTATTCCTTGGGCAGGGGCAACAGATTTACTACAGCAAGGCATCACTTACAATTATGACATAGCAAATCGCCACAAGACATTTCCCTATGACGGTCACTCAATCCATGTGGGAGACAACCTAATCTAGATAGACCACTCTATGGACCATTAAGCACAGCACTTTTTAAATGCAGTGTTACAAAGCGTCTGCAAAAATTTTGAAAACAACATGCAAATCAAGCGACTCCCCTCAAGATAACAAAACACGCATTTGTCTCCGATGGTGACGTGGAACGAGACTTATTCCACGTCTTGGTAGTAAGACGGCCACAGATAAAATGCCCAGCACTAGCAATCTCCTGGCACTCATCTTGAACGGAGTCACCTGTTGTTTGCAAGTCGAGGTGCTTTGCCGGGCTTAAGGCCACCTTTCCCTTTAAGCCATTGGAGCAGGAAAGTGAACCCGCGGTGACTACCAAACACAAGGCTGGAACCACCTAGCACCTTTATTAATGAACAGCTGCACCTCAATGTTCATTTCATTTGAAAGGGCATAGAAGAGCCTGTTAGACCAGTGTGGAAATGGCGAAAATGTGAGTGAACACGCAAGGTTAGTGAGTACCCACACCAAGGTCATGTACACTGACATGGTATTGAACCTGCATCCCCGCACAAAAGCGGCAAAACAGAAGCGGGAAGGAGTGTAGGGGCCGACGAATTAAAGCCACTATTGCTAACTTAAGCAGCCCTGACCCGGCAAAGCCCCGAGACAAAAAGGGAGCAATCGAGACAGCGGGCAGGCCAGCCCAACGGTGAGCGAGCGACAATGCGGGGTGGTTTGAGGGAGGGGCCTACCCTGAGACGAGGCTCCGAAATCCTGATGACCAATTCCGTCTCCTGTGTGCAGGACGTGTGCCGCTCCTTCCTATGCGCTACGCGGCGTGTTCTCCTCCTCCCTGTGTGTGCAAGCCACTTCTCCCAGCGCTGTCCTCTTGCGCTCCCCGAACCAGCGCTTGCTCTACAGAAAGCATTTTCTTTTTCTCCCCTTCCTGTCGTGTGCGCCTTGCCAAATCCTCGGCGGGGCGACATCACACCTTTCCACATTCCTCCCGCTAAGCTCTTCCGATCCGAATGTGCGTGTCCGCAAACATATCCACTTTAGTGATCCTCAGCGACGTGTGCCATCCTCCCGTTTTGTGGCATCTAGACAGACAAACAGATTGAGACAAGAGATGGGCATCGCCGTTCACAAGACAATCTTTTTTTTGCTCTGACAAAAAAACACACATCACACACACACATACTGAAATGTGCTTTTGCGGCAGCTAGTGACAACTCGAGAGTTGAATGCGTGATGCGCCCACATACAAATGGGCAGGCTGAGAAGTGCAGGTGATGTATACGTGTGCTGCATGTGCGCTACTTTGGTGATCAAGAAAAACATGAACTGCCAACACAATCTGTACACATCTTGTTACGAAACGGTGGGCCAACAAAAGGTGATGACGGTAATGCAAAAACAATGACGAGCCCACGTTACAAAAGCGACACACGATTTAAGCAGACCTATTTGCATCAAGCACTAAATGGTTTACAAAAAAGGAAGCTATGTGTGTGCAATGTAAGGAAAAAAAATATTCTGAACGATCAAGAATCGGCATGACAGGTTCTGCACTTGCTTTTGCACACCTTACTAGACTTAGAAGCCAGCCATTAAAATTAAACCTTTGAAGAATGCCTCTGAGCTGTATTCTGGAGTTGGAAAAAGAAATCTAACGAGGGCCAGCTGATTTTGTTTTTGCCAAGTTTTGACCAACAATAAGTTTGTAGCTTAGGGTCATGGCCCAAATTGAAACAAGGCAGCATCACTTCACAGGGAATTCTAAACATCCACCAGAATGCAAGGAACAAAAATACAAGTGAAGCTACAATGAAGGTTCACCAAAGGAGAAAAATGGGATTCGAAAGGTTGCCTGTCGAGCGCATAGTGCTGTCCACCGTATTTCACACCATCAAAGTTCCCAGCTCAGTTGGAGTGTGAACAGGACCGAGAACGTGAGGGTGTTCGTGACCCAGAGCGCCGGGCTGGTGAATACGTGGGAGAACCACGAGAGCGACGTGGGGAGTAGCTGCGGCTTCGGCTGTGCGAACGGCTGCTGTAGTCTTCACGCACTCTGATGTACGACACTTCACCCTGAAAAGAATTGAGGGGCTCTTTAGAAAGGCGCACTAACAGGCCCATATAGCAGCACAGCACAGTTCATCCACAATCAACTTTGCATTCCACTCCTATAAAGTGCCATCTTGGGACAGTTCTCATTTTTTCTGGCTTACCTAGTTTTAAGCAGCAAGTGGCTTTTTTTGCGGGTATTGTAGAAGGGTAATTTACTAAACAGCTGAAATGAAATTTCTGTATTTGTTTACCATCCCTTTAGCCACACTTCTGCTTGTGACACTTAACTACAACGTACTTCACTGTGAAAAGTGAAGGCCCACTGGCTGCTGCTGGCCGTTACTTTTTTCATAAACCTGGGTCAGGATTTCATGGGTGTGGCAACTCTCACACGAGTAAATAAATTTGCATCTGCTTCGAAAAACTAACATGCTCATTGCCACGTGCTAGCCACCTACTCTCCAGGTTCCTCTACTTATAATAGCACATGCAACGATCACATACGAGCGTGCTCCTCTTTTGAAGTCCTTTTTTCCAAGCATAAGGGAAAGTTTCTTCTTTTTAAATCTTAAAATAATTTTTTACGCGTTTCATGCTTCAGGTTTCACCTCTGTTGCACATCCTCACTTTTTGCTTTTTGTTGTGCATCAGGTTTTGTTACTCATATACAGCATATATTGCTGTTTTCAAGAAGTCAGCATTAATATACGTTGTACTGAACAAAGCAGTACAATACCGTATTTTTGCATGCTTAACCCGTACTAAATATTCTAAAAACTTCACAGTAGTCGGAGTGCAGTGCCTTGCAGTGCACACAGCAGCAAAGCAAGCGCTGCTGTGAAGCCGCATCTCAAGGCAGCACGGTGCACGCCATTCAAAGTTCCGTTACCTTCTAGAGAACGCCACCTTCTCCAGATTCCTGCGTGCTTCACGGCTGCCCATTCTCCTTCTCTTTATGGGTCGCCATTTTGCACTTAGTAGTTAGCGAAGTGCATGCAGTAGATAGTGCACATGGCACTCACAAACTAGAACTCTGATCACAAACTGTGCTCAATGGCCATTCTTTTACAGCACAGCAGATTATCAGCATCGCAGAAGAGGATACGATAAGACGTAGTCGTTCATCCACAAATGGAGACTGTATTTGCAAAGATGCGAGCGTTGTTGTATGCAGTTACTTTCATGGGTTATACGGGCGCATTTCTTGCTTGCCAGGTTGTTGTTGGGGGTGTTGAACGGTAGTTGATATTTTATATGGTGCTACTTTTGGCATTGACACCACTGTTCAGGACATGCACATTGTAATACAGTCGCCGACCGATTTTCCGGACTCCAAAAATTCGGACATGCCCGATTATTCGGTCAGCTTCGCGGCACCGCTTCTCCCCATAGACCATAATGTATAACAACTGCCGAAAGTTCGGACGCCCTGCAACCCCTCGTCTGATTTTTCGGACAATTCTTGAGCCAACTCGTTCGAGGGCATCATGCACCAACTCTGACCGCGGCGCATAGTTCGACTTGCTGAACGCCATTTTTGTTTTGAACGGAGCCTCCTTGCTGCCCCACGAAGTGGCGCTACTGGAAATCCCCGCTCATCATCATCGTTTCTGCCTGGTTCGATAGAGTGGTCGTACAGTAGTTCCGGTTTCAGCTTAGTAAGCCATGTCAAGACAATCCAGCAGCTGATTTCTTTCTTTCGCGCACGACGCTGCGAGTAGCACGTTTTTCGTTCGTGCGACTGGTGTCGGCACGGTGGTGTTTGCGTTGTGTGCTGTGTCGAGGTTTCGGTGATCCAACGTGGCGTACGGAAACATCGCGTCAAGTGTCTAATGGCGCCGACAGTGCCCGCGCAGACTGCGCTGGGGAATGCCGGCAAGCGGGTGCCGGGAGGCCTAAGATTTCTCGCCTTCCGATGTGCTCCCTACTGACGCGGAAAATATTCTGCCGAGACCTGCGCAGTGGTTGCATTGTGATTCCGGACACCGTCTCATTTGACAGTTTCACAAGTGCTGACACTGCTGTACTGACATGCGCAGAACTCGACGACGGCGAGATCGTTCGTCAGGTTTCTGCTGCTCCGCCGGACGATGACTCCGAGTCGGAAGATGACGCACCATGCACTCGACGACGGCGAGATCGTTCGTCAGGTTTCTGCTGCTCCGCCGGACGATGACTCCGAGTCGGAAGATGACGCACCATGTGCTACGCTGCCGTCGCTTGCGGAGCGTGCACAAGCAGTGACTGTGCTTTCAGCCGCCTATAGTGACCGTACGACCCTCTCCGAGATTCAGGCTTATCTGATTGCGCGTAAACGGGACAGCGTGCAACGGCGCACTCACGATTTCTTCAAGCCTACTGCCGAGCCCGAATAAGTGCGTGGAAATAAAGGATTTCATTTTTTTTTTCTTAATCTGCTTTTTCGGACACCTGTTTATTCGGACATTTCCGCAGTCCCCGTGAGGTCCGAATAAACGGTCGGCGACTGTATATTAATTACCAAGAACAATGCCTTGCACTTTTTTTTAACTGCCTCCCCCCAATATACCCATTTGTGGAAATAGATGCTGTTGCGGCATCAGTCATCAGAACAGAAGTGCTACAAATTGTGCAACCTGATCCCACCAAACAAAGTTGCTTTTATAACATCGGTTTGTCTCACCTCATGGGATCGAAAGCGAGAGTCATCCAGCTTCTTGACAGCATACTTCATGTCCTCATAGCGGAGGAACTCCACTACACCAGTGCCATCCTTGAACACATCAGCATAGCACACATCGCCTGCCTCTCTCATGTGATCTTTCAGGTCCTGCCAACTGCCACTAGGGGGCAAACCTGTAGCAGAAACACAAACATTAGCATCCTCGCAGGTAGGTCAATGGTTAGAACAGCATTTAATCCAAGAGACAGTCTAAGCCTGCTCCCGAAAGTAGTGGCACCTTAAATGCCATACACGACGACCACAGTCAAACATTAGTAGTTAAATCAAAAATATATTACTTTTAAGATTTCCTATTTTGTTCTACTTCGCACCATGCATCTTTCCAAGCAACTTAGTCTTTCAGTCTTTGCTTAACAAAGTAAACATGCACAACCTGGAGAATTTATGACAGAAAATAGAGTAGAGCACTTCATGACAGCAAGTGGTTAAATGCACCAACCATTAAGGGGGGAAGCGGGGATCAGATCGAGATTTTCGCGAAAAAAATCGATTTTTGAAAAGTACGCTTTTCAGAATCTACAGCATCATTTCTATCTTGTACTGAAATATTTCACCGAAAAACAAACTCTAAGCACTTAAAATAAATATATTTGTCGGTGCCGGCGTCCACAAATCCGCCCGAAATCGCGAAAAAGCCGCGAAGTTCAACGCGCGACTGCTCGGCTTTCCCGCCACGGAGCGCCGCCATTTTGGTATCGTTGGAAAGCCCGACTCTGACTCTTTGTCCCAGCCCTTCCCTTCCTTCCCTGCCAGCCAGCAAGCGCACAAAAAAAGAAAAACAGGAGAGTGGCAGCACGGAGCAGCCAATGGCTGCCGCGCCCCGATTGGCTCTGCGCCGCGGCTCGTTGTAAGGCGCCTCCTCATTGGTCGACGCCGCGCCATAATGGCGGCCGAGGCAAGGAGCGCAAGGAGCGTCTGCTTTTGTCCGCTGCTGGGAAGCCTTTCTGGACTTTCCTTCTCTTGTGTTTCGAGGACGTCGGCCACGTGCAATGGATCCGCGCACGTTCGAAAAGAAGTACCGGACGAAGCATGCCTACGGGAAGCGGAAACGCAAGCCCGTCACAGCAAGGAAGAAGCGGCGATTGTCAGCAGGTGGTTCGGCCGAGCCGAGCGTCCGTTCAGAATCGGCGGAGTACGCGCCCAACGTGCTGTGCGATCTCTCGCCCAACGTGCTGCGGGATCTTGCGCAGAGTCGAGCACCAGCCAGCGATAGTGAGACGAACCATGATCTTTTGCCGTCGAAGCGCGGGCGCAGTGTTACTTCACCGGTGACGATCGACATGCCAGTGAGTCTCGCCGTACGCGAGCGTCCCGTCGCAAGTTCGTCCAGCACAGATTACGGAGTGAGCTTGCAGCGGTCATCGCCGCCCGACTGCAGAGCATCGGAGACGCGCTTCCGCGGTGTGTCGTTCAACGCCGAGATGTCTCCGCAGCCAACAACCGCCAGTGAAGGCAGTCCCATGCCATCGACGAGTTCCGGCGCTTCGACGGAGCTGCAACGCGGGCGCACGCTCGCTGCCGCGGATGCGCCGGCGGCCGACCTTGCCGCTCATCGCACAGTGTTGACTGTTCGCCCAGTGAACGTCGCACTATTCAAGCTCACCTGGAAACACGATTTGTGTCCGCGGAAACTGCAGAACTGCAAGCGTCGAGAGTTCGCGAATCGCTTCGCGCGGTTTCAGCAACGGAGCGCAAGTTCGGGCTGACTGGCTCACAGGAAAATGCCATTCCCGCACCTCCAGAAGAGGAGTTTATGCTTGTTCAAGTTGCTGCTTTGAACTCGCTGATTGGTTCCCCGCTTTGCCCAACTTGTCAGCAGCCCGGCCTAGCAGTGCACCGCGAGACTGAACTGGGACTAGCTGTGAAGATGGTACTTTCATGCATTTCCTGTGGTAGTACCCTACAGTCTGAGTGGTCCTCACAAAGGAAGAGCGGCTCTAGAGCTTTCGAGGTCAACATCAGAGCTATGCAAGCAATAAAGAGCATTGGGAAAGGACCAACTGCTCTTAATGACTTCTGGGCCACCATGAATGTCTCGCATCGTGGGTTACACCACAAAACATATGATGGGCACCTCAAAAAGACTTTCAAGCCTGCCGCAGCGGCAGCTGCACACAACATCTTCACAGATGCTGTAGAGGCAGTGAAAAAGGTGTACACTGAAATGGAGACAACATTTTCAAAGAACATTACAGTAGTGTATGATGGCACATGGTTGACACGCGGCCACAGCTCCCATACCGGCGTAGGCTGTATAATTGATTTCCATACAGGGCTTGTGTTGGACTGCATAGTTCTGTCCAACTTCTGCCTTGGGTGCAGCCGACAGCCAGCAGAAAGTGACCCCAACTATGCTGAATGGAAGCAGCAACACCAGTGCCAGAAAAACACTGATGTGAATTCTGGAAGAATGGAGGTTGAGGCTGCACTACAGCTCTTCAGGCGCTCCTTGAGCAGAAATGATCTACGTTACACAAACATAGTTTGTGACGGGGACAGCCGCATGTTTCGCACTCTATGTGATGAAGAAGTTTATGGTTTTGTGCAGCTATCTAAAGAGGACTGCATAAATCATGTTAAAAAACGAATGGGGGCTGCACTTCGCTCTTTGGTGGCCAAGGCAAAGAAAGGAGAGCCACTAGGTGGAAAGGGGGGCCTGACACAGCAGCTCATCAAAAAACTGACAAACTACTATGGCCTTGCTCTGCGGAACCACTCGGAAGTCGAGGAAATGCAAAGGGCAGTAATGGCAACGTACTACCACATCACATCAACAGATGATGAGCCCCATCATGAGCTGTGTCCCCCTGGCCCCCTTAGCTGGTGCAACCACCGGTCAGCTGAGGCAGAAGGGCAGCCAGCACCAGCTCACAAGTACAAGCTTTCAGCTAAAGTTGCTGAAGCACTCCTGCCTGTGTACCAGCGCCTCTCAGACCCTCAGTTGCTGGCCCGGTGCAGAGGAGGCAAAACTCAAAACGCGGCTGAGAGTCTCCATTCAGTGATATGGTCACTAGTATCAAAAGACCAGCATGCCTCACTGTTTGCTGTGGAAACAGCAGTGCACGAGGCAATTTCAAAGTACAACTCGGGCAGTCTGAAAGCTTATTCAGACCTGTGCACAACATTGGGCCTGCGCCCTGGTGCCCTCTCTCTTCAGCGGGCTGTCGAGAAAGACTCCCAGCGAATGAAGAAGGCACACAAAGTCCATCTCCTGAAAGGACAGAGGGCTAAGAAGTCACCTGCTGCCAAGGACACCAAATTCTACAATGCAGGAGCATTCTAGACAGTGTGTGCCAGTATGGAACTTTGAGGCTTGTTTTCTCAAAAGTTTGTTTTGAGCTTATCACCTCGCTCGTGGAAAGCATAGCACGGCAATGGGAGCACGGATTTTAATCCTGTTTGTTTTGCTGCAATTGGTGAAGTGTGCCTTATGTCAAGACAGTCTCAGATTTACCATTTAGGCTCACCATTTTTTTATTACACAATAATTGGAGCATGATACATTCTAAACATAAAGAGAAGGTGCATACTATATCGTTTAGAAGAAGAGCAGAGAAATTTAAAAAGAAATTAAGAGAATCTTGACTTAGACTATACTTCTTAGTAACTATTAAAAACATTTACAGACCCATAACCCATTTTGCTGTCACGCTAGGCTTTCCACGAGCAAGCAACATGTGAGCAATATATAAATAATGATAAAATAAAAACTACTGAAGATATGATTGTGAAACTTTGCAGCTGTCTGTTTGATGCTATTTCGAACCTGTATGCCAAATTTCATCACTCTAAGATAAAAAATGAAAAAGTTAGTTCCGATCCCCTCATCCCCCCTTAAGCAGAATCAACAAGATAAAGCACTGGAATGCAAACTAAAGCAAAAAAAAATTTATGGCCAAGTTTTTTTTTATGTACATGTACGATGCTGATCTTATGCGATGTTTTGCATGTGCTTGACACCACTGGTAGTTCAGAGGCACTGCCATTTTTTATAGAGTTGCCGCCCAAAGCAAGTTGACATCGGGTTTCGACTCACCCGACTCAACTTGTTTAAGTTGGGTGAGGCTCAATCATGTGGTTGCCCGCTCACTGTTTGCTTGCTACTTTCAAGGATACGGATGAGGTGCTACCATTTCTTATGGCTGCTGCTACCACTTTTCAATTTCTTTGTCTTCGGTTGTGGGTCATGCACTCCCATACACTGGGGTGTGCACAGTCGTGATATCAGTAGGGCCACATGCAGTGGCTCTTGTCGCGTAAAATGCTGAAGCATTCTTCCGATGAAACATGTTTGTAGAACAACAAACTGATAACCATAATTTTGTTTACACATCTCTTATTGTATAGTGCATATGTGTGTATACTGTTGGTGGGAGCAAAGCGTTTTCCAGATCAAATAGTGCTTGCAATAAGTTTTTGCTTTATTCACGAGTTTTCAATCATCTACTACTAGAAACTGCAACAAAAGAACGGACCACAGGGGCACGGTTCCTGTGAAAAAATTCGACCCTCACAGTGTTAAACATAAGGGCCAGTTAAGCATTACTAGGACAAAGGGCACAACCCAACAACACATTGGGTAAAAAATGTGATAAGAGCACAAACCTTCCCATGAACATGCTACACACCCCTCACTCCAGTAAGAATCTCGACACTTTACAAGGAATATTCTGCACGGAAAACAACTTCACTTAAAGTTACCCTGATAAATGAGAGTACCAGCAATTGACTCCACAACTTACCGTATTTACTCACATAATGATCGCACCCCTGAATTTTGTCATCAAAATGCAATTTTTTTTTTATTTCCCGTGTAATGATCGCACCCCGAACTTGCTGCAGTGATATGTCGTGTGCCAAGTCTAGCTAATAATGATCGCGTTTGCCATCTGTCGAATGCTACGTAAATGACTCTTCAAGACAAGCCAAGCAGTCTGCACGCACCAAACATTCTTAAGTAGATGCCCTATTTCATTACTTTCATCCCTTTCCACACTTCCATGAAAAAAAGAGGAACAACCAAACTTGCCTTTATTATGTGTAGGCTTTATAATGGAAGTGCCTTTCGATTTTATCTGCACTTGTGGGCACGCAACAAATCGCGAGCGGCAACGATAGTAGTCACGTTTACACTGATACGTTAGTTAGAAGTGTACCCTATTCATACGCTACCGCTTGTAACACACCTAAGATATTTGCCCACCCGTGCAGTATTACGACGTGCAGTATAAGGATAGCAGTGAAGACAAATGCCGCAGTTTCCGTAGTATGCCGGCCATGTGTTTCTATGTCACCGGCAGCTAAGCGCGGCCATCTGTTTCTGTCCCCTCAAAGTGGACATGGCTATGTTATTGCCGCAAACTTGCTGATATAAACGATATTACTCATTACTGATACAGAAGAAGCTGGGGCTGTATTCTGAAACGTTCGCCTTCCGCAAAAGTCACATTCAATAAGCCAAGCGACTGCTCACCCGTGACGTCAGCGTGCATTACCAACGCGCGCTCTCGAACGCTTCACATCGCATGAGAGACCGCGCCCGGCAAGTGCAGAGTGGCTCGGGTGTGTTTTCAAGTGTAGTGGCCACACTACGGGTTCTGCACACTGACTACGTTTGCTTATGGCCTCTTTAGGTAAAAGAAATTAAGAAGGTGTGACATGTTTTATTTAATATGAATCAACAAACATCGCCGCGAAAGAATGCGTGTAAAACGCCACCAAAAAGGCTACTATAAACTACCACCTATCTTATCTCTACTACACTCCGCCACCAACCAAACGCGAAGAGACGCCAAAAGACGTATTAAATAAATGAACACATGTCGAGAGCACCCACCCACACCATGACATCAAAATGACGTAGGCCGGAACTACTAGATAGCGCTGTTTAATTTCCGGTTTTGCTAAAATATCCAATCAACGTGCGCCGTTGGCGGAGGCGTGGCCACGGCAAAACTTTCGCGGAGGCGAACGTTTCAGAATACGTCCCGTTTCAATGCATGTGATGTACTCATGAGAAGAAAAAAAATCGCGTTCGGCGTGCTCCGCCGGCCGCCATATTGTTTTGGTGTCCCGCACCACACAAAGCGGCAGCAGCCTATTTGTTGACCTGTTGTCATCCAGCAGCAAATATGGGATGAAAAAAAATTTTGGTCTCGCGGGAAATTTAACCCACATAATGATCGCACCCTTGAATTTGCATCAATTTTTTTTTTAGAAAAAAGTGCGATCATTATGAGAGTAAATACAGTGAATAGACGGTGCAGCAGTCAAATTGTGCTCTTTGTGGTGGTGGCACATGCCAAAATTAAGCGCCCGAGCTGCACCTTTGGGGCATGCCACCTAAGGCGAGTAGAGTGTCTTAGGCACAGCATGAAAACCATCTAGCTCAGAGCAGCCCACTGAATTTGCAACAGACGGTCCGTCCTCCCATAATACGAAAACTTCAATAGGGAATTTTCATGTTCTAATATGGTAGCATCAAGTATTACAATCGTAATGTACAGTCAATACACTTGTCTGAAGTGCTTAAATGCCGTGCTTTGGGCTGAACAGGCACTAGTCCACCAATAACACCAGATGCAAGCTAGCTGACATCTGAGCACACGCAGCTGCACTGAAGGAACTACTTTTTTTTGCCTGGCATGCCCAGATGTAGGTTATTTTAAACCAGGCATCATTGGTAGATGGCACCAACGCCGAGCATGTATGGTGCTCTTAACAACCCTGCTGACATTGCAATTAGTGCACACTGAAACAAACTAGCATAGCCCACCTGAAACAAGAACCCTGTACTGAGACCTCCGGGCAGGGGGTCCCCTACCGCGGCCAGGTCCCATGCTACCCCGTCCGGGGGCCGAGCCCCGGGGGAATTCGACACGCAAGCGGTAGCCATCATAGTCATAGCCATCCCGGGCTTGCACTGCATCCTCTGCATCTCTGTAAAAAGAAGCGAGGCAATGAGCACGATGCACTCATAAGCTGAAAGTTTGCGACATTCCTTTGAAAGGCCAACTGCAACGAAATTTTGGATGAGTAAAAAGCCTCGATTTAGATGCCATAGACACCAGCTACCATGCTAAATTTTGACCAATAGTCTTCAAAAATAATCTTTTTTGATACCAAAAGCGAAAACTTAATATTAGGCCTCTGTACCAGACCTCCTGTGTTTGAATCCCACCATCTGGCAATTTAATTTTAATACTGCTTATTTATAAATTAAACACAGGAGTTTGATCAAAATTATGGGTGCATAGTCACGAAGCTGTTTGAAGTAAGGACGGAGTTTTGGCAAATCCATGTATGTACTAACCATCATGTCCATGATGGCTGCACTTGCGCACGCTGTTTGCAAAAATGACTACACCCCCATTAGTTGGGCGAACTGCCTTGCAGGAAAGCTAGCTTTACCCATCACATGGGTCTAATATAGGTCCACGTAAGGTCACTACTCTGGAGCTACAACGCTTTGCTGTGAACATTTCACTGCCGCGCATGTTGTGAACAGGTTTGACCATACAGCTGCTTGGCTTTGTGACTGCAAATGCATCAATTTTGAACACTACATAATGTAAATGCGACTTCAGGCAAAGATTGGGCAAATCCATTATGCATTATCATATTCACATGGCAGTTGATCGTTTGCAGCACTTGAGTTCTCTCTGCTAATTTTAGTACGGAACTATAATCCAAGCCAATCGAATGGACCTCAGATACACTGAAGGCCTTAGTCATAGCGTGCCAAGCACTGGACACAAAAGCGACAGAACGCACACATACATAGTGTTCTGTACCAGATAGTGCAGTGACACCCGAAAGCCCACTTGGATGTGTAAAACAATGCATAAAGGTTAAGTGGCCGAACTTTCAGAATTGTATTGACTTTTGCTTTGCCAAATTCAGTAGACATTACTTTAAAAAATTAATTCTGGGGTCTTACGTGCCAAAACCAATATCTGATTACGAGGCTCCACAAGCTAGCTCAGAAAATATGCGTGCACTAAATGTGATCCATCCATAATTCTTGGTCTTCACGTGTTGCTCCTTTTCTCAGCGTAAGCGGCTTCAAATTTGTCGCACACCAGCCAGAGTCGTGGGATCATCGTATTACTCCACACAGCATTACGCTATTTCGTTTCGCCTGCCACGTCGCGCGACACCACAAATGAAAACGAAGCGCAGCTGCTCGGTGCGACAGCTGCAACGCAGCCAGGTCGCGCCGTTATGTGCTAAATGGCGCTCCAGTTCGCGTCCTTTGCAATGCTAGATGATTGCCCGGATGTATTTTTCGCTTAAATGAAACAAGCACACTGACCAGCTCTGCCGGAATCTGCAGAGAAGACGCGGTTCCTTTGGGATTAAGCTTGGTGATAAACTTACGCACTCTTACTTCCGTATTCAGAATTGCGTCTTAAATTGAAGCTCACGCTTGACTTGATTTAAATGACGCCTGTCGTGAACGCGCCACAAGAACCGCAATGAGCATCTTGGGCGCGTTCACACAAGGCGTCATTTAGATCAAATGAAGCATTGGGTTTAAGTTAAGAAGCATTTCGGAATACGGGGGTTAGTGATCTATTTTGTTTTAACTGGTTTAAATCACTTACCGCTCACTGAAGCACGCCTCATTAGGCGCGCTGCGCAACGCTCAACGAAACACGTGCGTTATAGCCTCGAAATACTTAAAACGCTCTGCAGTCAACGATGCTACTAATAAAGAAAAAAATACATGCGTCATAGTGCTTTTCATTAAAGGGTTCTCTCTCTCATGCGTCATAAAACGGGCAAACATAGTCGCCTTTGCACGCCCAACTTTTTTGTTGCCAGGTTCGACTGTTTCAAAGTAATTACGCCCACGCCTCTACATCAGATGCAGATTGTGAGAACGACACGCGCCACAGCACGCAATGCACCGCGGTAAAATAAAATATCTAGGGCAGCTGCACAGCCTCTGAACAAAACAAAAGGGCAAGGGTGGTGCCCGGGCAGGAACAACCTTGAAACAAGCACAATGCGCACAAGCGTTGCACGTATCACTAACAGCTTGAAATTAGTAATACAAACGTCTCAAAGCACAAATATTAGTTGAGAATTACACGAATGCGCCCATACGCTAACGTGGACACTTACCTTGGGTCGTCGAATTCAACAAAAGCGAATGGCGGACCCCTGCGATTCTTCAAGTCGATGAACGTTATCTTGCCGAATTTGTAAAACAAATCCTCAATATCCTTGCTCCTGATGTCAGGGGGCAAATTCCCAACGTAGATCCTGCATTCGTTTCCTCGGAAAGACATGATGACGACGGATTACTAACGATTGCACAAAACACACACTAAACGCTGTTTGCGAATCCAAGCGATCGAATATTGTCGCCTCCCTCTCGCTTTATCTCGCGGTAAACGAGAACGCGCGAATTTTGTCAAACGCAAACCAAAGGCATTGCGCAAACAAACAAGGAAGTATGTTGGGAACAAATAAACGAAGTATCCACCTACAGCTCGCACTTTGCCAAAATAAAATATTACAAAATCTAATGTATGAAGAAGTTGCGTTTTTGGTGAAAATAATTTTACAATACATGCAAAATGCGAAGCGAACATTGATTACGTCACAATACATTTTGTGTGCCGCAGTTTGTCTCAGCCAATGGGAACATTTGTTGTCGTTCAGTGGTCGAGCTCGGATCTTCGGACACGGACAGTGCCTCGGGCGAGTTAGCTTGCTTTCTTTTCGTCTTCACCTGCATTTTCGTTCTCTTGTGCGACGGGTTGTTTCTGCCCGCGCAAAAACTACAAACCCGGAGGGATCTCGTTGTAATGTACCTGCAGGACTTGGCAAACTTCGCATCCATGCATAAAGAAAGCGGCAACGACGTCGATTGCAACGATGACAACAGCGTCGACTGCGACGACTTTCTGGATCACGACGATAGGGATTCGGATGAAGGTGGGAAAACAGTGACCGTCATGTGCATCTATTTTTCTTCTCATATCAGAACTGTCCGCCCCGCGACTTCAGGGCCGAGCGTAAAGGACCAACACGAAAGTGCTAGCTTGGCCAAGCGACGCGTAACTTCAAAATGCATTCCAAACGTGGCCGCATTCCAAGCTGGCAGAAGGCCCGGCTGCAAGCAGCTAGATGTGCAGCGCAGTCCCATCTATCGTCAGCCCGTCCGTCTGTCGAGCGATTTGATGTAAACATTGATCTAATTTCTACTGGTGGAACCTCAGACTCTGAGCCGAGAACGCAGTGCGCTCATCGGCGTGCAGTTTAAAACTGTAATGTTCTGGCGCACACATATGCGCGTGTGCCTGTGGCAGGCAGCGCTGCCGCACGCAGTTATTCCGTCTGAATTGTTTGTTTTTTTTCTTCTCTTTCATCTATCACAGACACTGAAGATGCAAGCGAGACGGACATGGTCAAGCAG
This sequence comes from Dermacentor andersoni, assembly GCF_023375885.2. Lineage (NCBI taxonomy): Eukaryota > Metazoa > Arthropoda > Arachnida > Ixodida > Ixodidae > Dermacentor > Dermacentor andersoni. The sequence continues at coordinate 41,402,292 of NC_092816.1, forward strand.
CGCGAAGAGGAATGTACCGAGATCAAAGAACAGTGAGTCCGTGTGCACGCCATTTAGCCACAGCGTAACGTGTATTAAGGTTGTACGCTGCTAATGTTTATTCTGAAGCGCGTTCCTACGATAGCGGGAACGCGTTTCATAGCGTTGAATCGTTGCCGGCTCACGCCGCGCGTGGCGCAGCAGTAGCTGCTGGTCGTAAATTCGGAAATCTTGCGACGTCAGCCAATGTTTCACCATGGTTTCACGCAGTGAAGAGCCGTTTCCGTAGACGAAAATGAATTTTGAAAGGGAAAATTGGCATCTACCCGATTTGTAGCACTAAGCTACAAAGGAAACCCTTCCCGGTTTCTCAGAAAGAAACCCTCGTCGCTGTTGAAGAAAAATTCGTCCTGGTCTAGTTATTTTTATGATTTTCTTCCACCCCTTTTAAGTTCTGTACTCTGCAGGCGTACCGCAAATCTTTTCACAGTTTCTTCTGTTTCTTTTTTTTTTTTTGAAATTGAAGCTAGCAAGTGTTGCAGTTAATGTAAATTACCGTTTGTATACCCCAGAGAATTTTCTTCATGTTTGTGGGAAGGCCATAAATATTTTATTTTAGATTACCCGCACAGTAGGTATCCCTTGGTTGGCGTGCTTTATCAACAGTTCTTCCTTCAACTTGATTTCTAGGTGTATATGTATTTATAGAGTGCACAGTTTCTTTGTTTTTTTTTTCCTGTTTATTTTTGCATTTGAGTCATGCAAGGCCATGTTGATGTAAAAGATACTGGTGCACTATTTAATTTTCATCATGAAAACCTGCTTTGTGTTTATTGTGCGCTAAGCATTCTGCGTGTGTACTCTTTATTGCTGTACTGTTCTCCAATGTCATAGGTTGCCAGGGAATATTCGTGCAAACAGTCAGGAAAACTAACTATCAGGGAAATTAAAATGCCAGTGTAGTACAGACGCCTGTTTGGAAGTTGGCGAAAACTCTACCACATGCGTCTCGCCTCGCGTATGACATAATTTCATGTCAAAAGTTTGTCACCAAACACCAGACCTGCCATTGACAACACTAATGTGACGTCATAACACAGAGCAGAATATGTGTAGCGATAAGGCTAGGTATGATGATGTTAATCACAAAAAAAAAAAAAAACTTGCACAATGGTTATGGGTGTGTTAACACAAATGTTTTAAACGTCAGCTGTGGTGTGGGCTAGGCGTTTTCACTCCTGATCTTGAGCTCACAGTATCTCTTGGGAGTCTAAAAGTTCTGCTTCTTCCATAGAAAATGCCCACACCGCCACCGACTCGCAAAGAGAAAGGTGAGGCATGATCGTGCTGTGACAAAGCTTCCATGATACTGCATGCACGATTGGTGGGTTCCACCAACTGTGCTGATGATGATGTGGTTATTCCCTTTGAATACGGCAGCTATAAAGTCTGCAGCCAAGCCAAGTGATTGAAGAAAAAATAAAAATGAAATCATTGCACATAAAAGAGAAAAGGTTAGCGGAAGACACTGCATGAAAGGGAAGACCAGTGCTTGGAGTCACTGCGTCATTCACTCGCTCTTGCAGTCCATGTCTTTACCGCTGTATCGCCTGCCACCAAAACTGGAGCCAGGCAATACAACAGCAGTGTTCAACGCACCTGATGCACCCACAAAGCCCAGTATCCAAGCAAATGTAGTGCCATCTGTCGGCGCTGGGAAAAGGCCTGTCAGCACTCAAGTATTAGATGTTTCGCAGGTCCTGCACTCCGCAGCTTCTGCTGTGGGTGTAGGATCAAAGCAGTGGTGGTAGACCAGCATGCGTAAGGCTCGCACCCGTTCCTTAAAGAGCAGTGCGCTGCCTTTTATGTTGTCATACAGCTGCTGTTCTTTGTCTGTATCGCTTCTTTGGGCACCGTAGAGCTGGAGGGTGGATTTCTTCTTGACAGCTGCCCTGCACCGCGTTGCTGCCGCCTCCAGCACATGTTCCTGTAAGGGCCGTGGTTTGCTGCCTCCAAGGACTTCCTGCTGCAGGTTCACAAAGAGGTCGAATTTGTGGCGCAGCCAATGCACATGTGCACACCAACGTGTTTGGATACCTTTAAACTATAGGTAGCGAAACAGTCAGCATACCTGCGTGGAGTTATCCACGCGGAGGGCAACACTATCTGGTGGTGTTGCAGGGAACTGAGCTTTGACGGTGCAAGTCCATTAAGCCCCGACCTTTGCTTCCTTCTGAGTGATCAGATCGATATGGGTAACAATGCCACGGTAACATCCGCTACATACTGATCTGGTAATAGTGCTAATGGTTAAAGGGGCCATGACAGGACGCTGCGAAGGGCATGAAACTGGGGAACGAGCTAAGAAAAGCTACTGCTTTAAAGTAAACAGAAGAGCTGTGCTCACTTGTGGCAGCTGAAGCTGTTCCAGAAACGGAGTGAGCCAATTTATTATGACATCATGCCGCATCGACAACACAGATATCGTAACTGAAGCTAGTTCATATAAAGAAGTATATAATTGTAATTTATTTAGGGTGCTCTGACATTTGCCAGTATAATTTCTTAGGTTTAGAGGGATTAGACCTTGTTTAAAGAGAGGGAACAAATGACACAAATGATGAGTCACAAATGTCATGTCAGTATACTTCCTTTAATACAATGTCCAGTTCCTGCAGTTTGAAAACTGAACAGACATTTGACATGGTATGGCTTGATTTTCTTTCAGAATGTACAGGGACAAGCTCGCCACTCTGAAGAAGCAGTTGGCACAGCTCAAGGACGACACCCACCCCGAGTACGTCAAGCGGTTGCGCAAGATTGAGCAACTCTACCAAGAGCGGCTTTTCATGAACGAGGTCTTCCAATGTCACGAGGTGTGTTACTGTCTCCTAAGGTTGCCAGATAAATTTAAAGGTAGCCTTATTTCCCCTTTCTCACTTCCCTCCTCCTCCATTTCTTCTACTACATGGAGCGCTGCTGGTGCCCCCAAGGTTCCAAACCTCTTAACAAAACTTGTAGAGCTAGTTGGTTCATTACTTAAAAACCAAAGTTACAGTGCTAAGCAGACAAGGTGAGACACAAACAACATATACAGGTGACATATATGGCGCCCATATGTGTTGTTTGTTGTCTCATCTCTTCCTTGTCTGCTTAGCGCCATAACTTTTGCTCTTAACATGTGCAAAGACAACTAGCTTTTCATTTGAGTTGTACTAAATTTATTATTAATAATCGCTTAGAAACTGCATTCTGTGCCGTAAACCATTATTCATGCATATGTTGGCGTAAACCATGCTACGTGAAAAACCTTTGCAACCTTTTGGGGGCGCTGGTGATCAGTGTGGGCACGTGTAAATGCTTCATTATCGCACTAGGCCAATCACGCATGGGCAGTGGTGAAAGCACAGCAGGATGAGGAGGACGGCAGCTAGATGAAAGAATGGCGTTACCTTGAAACTTGTTTATCTAGGGACCTTAGATCTACTACTACTGCGCCTTGTTTCAAGCACCAGCATTTCAGAGCACTTATGCATGTTCGTCCTCTAATGCGCTGAGTACCGGCGACAGCGCACTGTAAATTGTGAGGACGCACCAGACAAGAACGATGGCCAAGCGGCTCATGAGTACCACAACGTCCCATTGCAACTTTTCTCAACTTTGGGACTTCTTTCAGAAGCAACCAGTGTTAATTTTTACCAGTGCAAACCAGTGATTGGTGTGCACACATTCTCAAACCAGCTGGAGAGTTTACACAAAGCCCTGCACAGCCAAAACGCCCGGTGTTGAAGGATACCACCCTGCACACTTTGTATCTTGTTATTGTCAGATTCGCTGTTTCCATCTCTTCATAGCTCTTCTTTTTTTTCTCCCATCCTCCAAACCCTCCATTGTAGATTGAGCGTGTGGAGCGAGAATACATCCATGAGAAAAAAGCAGCTGTCCGGGAGTTTGAAGAGAAGAAGATAGACCTCCGTGAATCGCTCATAATGGAACTGGAAGAGAAACGACGTATGGTGGAATCGGAGAGGAGCACCATTGAGCTCACCGGAGGTAGGCTTGCACCTTGCGGTCAGTGTCCTTGTCACGTAGACAATCTCAATGTCATGTAGACTGTGCCATTGTCATGCAGCCAGAGAGTAATGCAGCCACTTTGGCATGACTTGAAAGACTGTTGCGGAGCATGTTGCACTAAAAAGCCACACCATTGCTGTTAGCATGTAGGCTAATGCCATTCTCATGTGATTGGCTTCTCAGCCTGTGTGCATGCCATAGTTGTTCATTGCCACAGCATGGCGTTCTCATGCACATTTGAGTGAAACATGATTTTTAATAGAGATGCTCATTATTGCACGCAGAAATAACAGATACTAAAGCATTAGCATGCATATAACACAGTCAGAGTTGGGTAAAGCATCCCCAAGAGCTATAGAAAAATAAGGTTTGTTATTGCTGTGTAGTTTCCTACTCACATTAATTCAAGCTTGTAAGGACCACAGGTTTAGTTTGGCCTATCTGAAATTAACTAAGGCTCAGTCTGAAACAAATGTGTGTTATTGCACACACAGATCAATACTCAGGATCATGTTCGAGCAGATATAAGGCCACAGCTGGTGCAGAAACATGTATACAAATGAATTAGTCGCTTTGCAGTGTCCGGGTCATCAGAACTACCGTATTTTCTCGCATAATGATCACACTTTTTTTTTTGTCAAGAAAATTGACGCAGATTCAGGGGTGCGGTCATTACGCAGGTTAAATATGCCACGAAAAGAAATATTTTCTTTTTTTCATCCCACATTTACTGCGGGATGACAACGGGTCAACAAGCAGGAGGCTGCCGCTGTCAACATCTGTCAGTGCGGGACATGAAAACAAAAATGCCAGCCAGTGGAGCAAGCCGAACGCGCCGAACGTGATTATTTTTCTTCTCGTGAGTACATTAAGTGCATTGAAACAGTTTCTTTCATGTCAGTAATGAATAATATCGTTAATATCTGCAAGTTTGCGACAATAATTATAATGTAGCCATGTCCACTCTGAGGGGACAGAAACAGAGATGGGTGTGCTTAGCTGCCAGTGACATAGAAACACATGGCGGGCATGCTGCAGAAACTGCGGCATTTGTCTTCACTGTTATCCTAATATGGCACATTTCCGCTAAGGGTGGGCGAATGTCTTAGCTGCGTTACAAGCATCGGCATATAAATAGAGCACACTTCTAACGTATCAGTGGAAACGTGGCCACTATCGTTGCTGCTCACGATTTGTTGCGTGTCCACGAGTGTAGACGAGAAGGATGGAAAGCGCCCTTTATGTTGTCCTTGTTGACAAAAACCATTATGAAGCCTACAAATAATAAAGCCGAGGCAAGTTTGATTGTAGTTTTTTTTTTTTCATGTAAGTGCGGAAAGGGATGAAAGGAATGAAATGGGGCATCTGCTTAGTATGTTGGGTGTGTGCAGACCGCTTGGTATGTCTTAAGAGTCGTTCGCGTAGCATTTGACAGATGGTAAGCATGATCATCATTAGCTAGACTTGGCACACGACATATCACTGCAACAAGTTCAGGGTGCGATCATTACACGAGAAAGGAAAAAAATCGAATTTTGACGACAAAATTCAGGGGTGCGATCATTACACGAGTGCGATCATTATGTGAGTAAATACGGTAATTTGCAGTGGCAGCTAGCAACACACACAGCAGCATCAGTGTGAAACATAGGCAGTTTCTGACTGTGAATGGCCCATGAATTTTGTTTTGTCAGACATTTCTCACCATTTAATTTTAAATTTAATGAGGTGGCTTCAGAATACTACATTGGAAACACTGAAAACTATTTTTTTATTATCCAAATAATTTCGCTTTCTGAGTAATCATTATTGTAATCTATTCATACAAATTTGTCTGGCTACGAATGCAGGTGAATCCTCCGCTGTTCAAAAAAATTATGTATATATTCTAGTATTGGTTTACCTTTAATAGGAATAGAAGAGAAATCTGATGACCACAAACTTTTAGCTTGTCAGGCACTTGTTGGCACAGCCTGTCACTTCATTAAGATGAGCGACAAACTTGTGCTTATTTCACTGCAGTGAAATGACATTGCATGCTTCAATACATTGCTGAGGGGAAGGAGAACAGGTAAAGGCCATCAGCATGAGACCTGCAATGACTGTTATCAAAATCTAAACGATGAGAGATGTTGGTCTGTTGAGCCATGTTTTGTCATAACAAGTTAATCTTTGTCGAGGCCATTACAAGCTGGCATCATTTGATCATGACCATACGTTGTTGCCCTTTCTAGCTTTTTGCAGGGAAATTTCTGGAAGAAAAAATGCCAATTTATTTGACTGATTAACAGTGTTACTTGAGTTGATGTATGAAGCAACAGCAGCTGAATGCGTAATACCTGCCAAAAAGATGTATGAGTGGGGTTACTGTACGTGCCTACACACAATAATCTCTGTGCGTTCAACTCTATACAACTCTATTTATGCATGCCCTTTTAATTGGCGGAAGCTGTGTTTCTAGTTAAAAAAGTTGTTAGTTCAGTGCTGGTAGGGGGGGGGGGGGGGGAGGCTGTCTGGCATGTTGACCTTATTGGCTTGTGCTTGTTCAAGAAATATGCTGTTCGTGTTACCATTTCTTGAAGTGCATGTTCTCAATTTTGTAGTGCATGTGTGTTGGTTTGGTTTCTTTTGAATTTCGAGTTTTTTTTGTTTGCTTGCTCGCTTGCCTTTTCTTTGCCAGCTGCACTGAAGTTGTCTCGTTTAAGGTTCCAGCTTGCCGTGGTGTGCAGATTCCATGGAGGTGAAGTCTGTGACAACGAGAAAACTACGCAGAAGACCAAATGATCCTCTTCCCATGCCCGAAAAGAGGCGAAAGACTTCACCTAATATCTTTTCGATGCTTGTGTTCTGTTCACATTATCCATGCAACTGTGCCAGACATATTCTACAGCATTTCTGAAGCAGCATGAAGAAGCCATTCTGGGATTTACAGTGGTGATGATGACAATGACTGGTATAATGTAAGTCGCCATGTGATCTACTTTTATGACAACCATGGCATTTGAGCTGCAGGTTGTCATAGCAGCACACTTACCACTACAATATTGTATTGCAGTAGCCTACATCGCAAACACTATGTCTTTGCATGTTAAATAATAAAGTTAGTAGCTGTTCTAGCTACCAGCTGTAATATTTGTTACAAAAAAAGAAAGCTTAATTGTAAAATAGAATGAAGAGGAAAGAGAGGATAAAGCATAGGAATGGTGCAGCATTTGAACAGCGCCTGTCATGGCACTAAGTGAAGCAGAGGAAAGAACAACAATCAGAAGTGGTGGTTATGTAGAGTTGCACCAGCTATTGCTATCACCATTTCACACTGTAGATGGAATACACTTGCAGCGTTTACAGCATACCTATTTAGGGGAGTTTTGCAGTCATGTTGGTGTGGTGAATGCCAACGTGCTTAGTATCAAACAGCCAGCAATGCACCCTGTGTCGGAATCCAGAAATTGTGCCTTAAAACATAGTTATGAATGACTACAAAATAAATATTGCTTTTCGTATAGTACCTCATTCGAATAGACAATTTCTCCATGCATTTATTTTTAGGCAGTACTAATCTCATTTTTGTTTCTTACATCATGGAGGTCAGCTAGGAGATTGTGTGGTTACGGCAGTGAAAGTTGATGGCGCCAACCTGCAATGCAGCCTGCGTAGAAGCCCTGAAGTGACTGTATGACCAGGGTATCGGCGAGAACACGCAGGCGACGTTGGTAATGAATCATCACTAAGAACATCCAGCAAGCAAACCCCTAGTACTTCCAACCAATGGTTTGAGAACTCGCTTGTACAGTTTCAGCGTCTTTGATGTATCAGTTGCTCAGGTTTAACTTGAAGGAAGCAGTGCTAAAAAAACAGGGCTGTGACAAGAGAAGACAAACACATTGCCGTATAGGTCAGATTGACGTACATCTCCGTGGGATTTTTTTTTGTGCAGAAACATTGAGTGAGTAAATAAATTCTTCAGAAATCTACGCTGGACTAGGACTTCCTTTTTTTTCAACTGCGAGGGGCTTTGTTTCTAAGAAAAAAAGTTTCCTTTGTAATTTCGTGGAAGCTTAGGTGGACAGCAACTTTCATGAGTGTTTGCCGTAAAGAGATTCAGTTTTATCAATGTGTTATGGCCAGACACATCCTTGTAGATCATTGTGTGCTAGCTTGAGTGCATTTGCAATGCGCTATTGTGCCTTGACGCCAGCACCCCAGCTAAACTTCCTCTTGGACGATGGTGAAATACTTGACGACCTGAAGATGCTGAACAAGGTATGTGAAATGCCTTTCCGCACTGCCCCCTGTGCTTTTCTTGGCTAGCAAAAACATTTTTTTGTTATAAAGTGGGAGGGGCATTTCAATATCGTCAAAGCTACGGTGCATTCAGTTCCCTGCTGCCACTAAGATGGCACCATTGCTGCCTCCAGATACATATGTAGCCCATGCATGCATGTTTGATAGTTTCCCGACAAGTTTCTGTCATAAAAAGAACCTTTAACTTCTGAAAATGTCTCAGAGACTTCCTTATTGTGATGTGTCTTTCCGTGCATTCATCGTTGCCGCTCTTAGACTGAGTGTACAAAGTTTCAATGTAGTACCATTTGTAACTCCTAAGGCACTATCCTTGGGCGATCACATTGAGAGAGTACTGTCACTTTCTCGAGATGTCGGGTGATTCAGCACTGCACTGTGAGCATATTATTGATAGCATTCCTGGCACTGTGTCTGGCTTGCTATCGTTACACAGCGCCAGGAGTGCTGTTGACCGTATACATTGACCCATCCACTACCGAGTTGTGTGAAATCTCGCAAAAGTGATTGTAGCACTAAAGCTTGATTGCATGATTGCCTGTACGCTTCCTTTTTATTCGTAAGCTAGGTTGCTGGAATGTAACGTTTTGTAAGTTTCTACCTTTCTTGCAAAATGGTTTGGCAAATAAAAAAATTCTTGGGATCAACTTGTCCACAAATTGCTTCTTTTGGTGCTTTTTTTTCAGGGGAAGACTCCGTCCCTTAACAAGAGATTAGACTGTGAGTTGTGGAATCGAGCAGTTTTTCAGCTGTGCAGTCTTTCAGGACTGTCGTGTCTGAACTTGCTTTGCTGCCTGTTTGTGCAGTTGAAGAATACGGAAATGTGGATCATGGCTCGCATGCAATTGAGGCCCGGATAGAGGATGGCAAGCTGTTCTACGAGCGAAAATGGTAATCATTCGAAGCACAATCAGCAACTTGAAGCTACAGTGCTGTCTATTGTTTTAGTTATCAAAGAGGCCAGTCCGTCTGCGTGGATTCGAAAGACATGGGCCGTTTCTTCGGCGTCATCTCAGCGGTGGGCACATCAGAAGTAAGATGTTGTGCATACTCACTTTTCAGCCTGTCTTATTTGCTTGTCCTGTTTTGTACAGTGTGCTACAGCTGAGAATCACTTTGATTTGCAATTCAGGACTGCCTGGTATTGTCCTAGATGTTCCATATGTTAACACTCACTGAAAGTAGTGCGTCCAGCAGTCCTGGGGAGCACAGGATGACAAATTGAAAAGACTTTAGGTTGTACCATCCTTTCTTTTAAAGCGATGCCTCTAAAAGCTATCACTTTTAAAGAATGGCCTGTATCCACTATGGGTACTGGCCATTCTTAGACGGCAACAAGAAATTTGCTATGCATCTCTCACCATACTGCTGTGATGTGGCACTTTTCGTGTCGTGCTTTGCGATTGAACATGTTTTAATGCTGACTGAGGGTACTGCTTCTCAGCAAGGTTGACCTTGGTTTCTGAGGGGCACATTCATCACCAAAATCTGCAGCGGGTCTATTGTCAAAATGTGCAAGCTATTGCTTACACAGACATCAAACCAAGATTTGTTCTACCAGGACTTTTTCTTAATCAGAAGTTTTATTAACTCAAAGTGCAAAAACTTCTAAATGTTGTCTGAGACAGCATTATTTTATGCATCTTATGTCTTTTGCTGATGTATAACTGTAAATTTCTGCTTACTGCTAATGTTTGTTTTGTACTAGTTACCGATGGGCAGGCCCTAGTCGTGTGAATAACACCGTTTGCTTGCCTTTCTGTGGTTCTTTTTTGTAAACCAACTGAAACAGTAAGTTATTATTGTTATGTTTTGTAAGTTGAGCGAGTAATGACATAAATGTCTAAACTTGCCTGCCTAACTTTGCAAACACCTGCATTCATAACACTGATGCATAACCAGTAGTAACAGTGAACAAACTAGTAGTACCCATTATTCATACGCAGTGAAGTGCTGTATAGCTATTGAAGCCCGTTGGAAAACAAATTGTCCCTTGATTTACTAAGCTTTGTAGTGCTAGTTTCTTGAGCTCTGCTTTCTTCCCTGCGCACCAACTTTTGCTTATGTTACTATGTGTATTGCGTCACTATACTGTCTGTGTACGCATCTGTCCCTGCTGCGAGCTTATTTGTAGGAGAGTGCATATACTAATGTCACTATTTCTAGTGGCTGGTTAAGCACCACAGTGCAGTAAAACATTAATATAGTTGTTGAATTAATCTAAAATGTTTCTGGCCAATATCAACGTATAAAGAATGTGTGCTTATAATGGAAATTGGATATAACAAAGGTATTTTCCTGGTGGATACAACTTCACTATAAAGAGGTTCGACCAAATTATCATTAATTGGTAAATACAGCATGCAAATCAAGGCAGCAGCACAAATTTCAAACAGCATAAACAGAAAGCTGCTCCCATACAGCATTCAAGGAGTGCACTTCTTCCTTGTATAAACCTGTGTTCTAGACACACAAGACAAAGGGTGTATTGCATTGCTTATTAACAGTTTATGTAAGCTGTGTTTTTCTGCACTGTATTGGCTGCGTGGCTTAGCTTGCTCCAAGCCAAACTGTTTTTATAGTGATACATTTACGTTACTTCAAGTATTTTGCTAGCACTAACACTTGCTGTGACACATAACTGAATGCGCACTGCTTCATTTCTCCTGTGCAGTTGTGGGTTAAGAAAACCAGCGACAGCGGCAAAGTCAAGATCCATCTGTCTCAGCTTCTGAAAGGGAAGGTCATCTTGCGGAGGAAGTCTGCGTGCTGACATCACATTTAGGCCCACGCAGAACTTCATGTACATAGCACATACCTTTACCAAGTCCAATAATATTAAAACTCCAGTGTACATTACCATTTTATGTAAACACTGTGTGGCTGTCATTACTTCTTTTCAGAGAGCAACCTTGATGTCAGCTTCTGCACATTTCCTTGCAACACAGGCTTCTGACACATACGTACAGTATATTTGCTGACGTCGAAAACAAATTTAACGCTCACTAATGCAGTCAGCTGCTGCACCATTGAAAACTTGAGCAACTTCAATGCCTACATTATATTACCATACAGGACCTGGCTGCCAAGGGTTGCATGGCCACCACCAACATGACATTAACGACTTGTCTTGTTAAGTGAAGGTCTGAACTGTAGAAAACAAACGGAATCGGAGCATGCTAAATATTTTACTACAGTATCGACTCCTACGAATTAGTTTCACTTTTGGGACTCTGGAGGTGTAGGCATCATGATACTTTGGCTAGTTTCATTAGTGTGGTCGCTTAGCTGCCATACACAAGCGCAGTCAGAATAAATACGCACAGCTCTTAATACAATAGCTTTCTTCAGCGCTTCTCCATACTTTGCAATTTGTATGTTTCTGGCGATATGTACAACATTGAGGGTGACATCGACAATTCCCTAGGAATGACATATATAAACAATTAAAATTTTCAGTGGTTGGTTTCGAACCAGGTCCCTGCAGAACAGAAGCCCAGTGCTTTAACCATTTAACCAGTAGGAAACAATTTTAGCTTCCATTGTCGGCGACCTTCAAATGACCTTGAGCCAAAAGCCAGAGCCGTTATCTGGGCATTCAAATGAGAACATCCGGGCAACCAGTCAAAACTTAAGAATATGCGTTCCCTGGCCCCCAGCCACTTGTACAGGACCGCGTTACATATGCTAGTTACTGCTCAAACAAGTTAAAAAATTATTACTTCCGAGTTCTTCCTAATGTTTGTTCACAATTAAATATCACTCAAGCTGTAACTTTTAGTACTCTGAAGGTTTATTTGTCATTTATAATAGGGTGGGTGTTCAAAAGGTAGATACAGGGTACCATGTCTTGTACACGTGCCTGCACGTAAAGGTTGGGCGGTTCCTGAAATGACTGTCTCGTGCCACATGAGGTAAGAGTACGAGGTAATACAAGAAAGAGTGCGCACGAGCTAAATACGAGACGCTCGCGGCAATGGAAACGGAAAATAATTCATATTTACTATTAGTGAAATATGAATGGTACAGATCAATAATTCAACAGAAAGCAAGAAGTTCATATGTTTCCACTCAGGACCATGATCAATCCCCCCTCGTGCCGAAATTTGAAGGAACATTATGAAGACGACGCAGATGAAGACGACGCCCAGCGTAGGACGAGAGCCTAAGATCCGGTCGAGAATGGCGCGCATAACGGCGCGCTTCCACGCTAGTGACGTTGTCTTCATTAACAGTAATGTTAACATACGTCCCATTCTTCCAGCCCAGCTAAGCAGTACGACGCCAGAGCAAGAGAGATGGGCGACAGAACAGAGCTCCCCCAGTCCGGCAAAGAGGTCCAAGATGTGTCTTGACATCGTCGTGGAGAGGGGTTCTGCACTGATTACTCAAACAAGTCAACGGACAGAGTTCACCGCCAACCCAAGCCACAGCTTCCTCTACGTAAACACCACTAAGGACAGCTCCACACAGACTGAGCTCACGTTCGGCGAGCCTCCCACAACCACGGTGGGTGCACAAAACATCAAGTACGCCCTCAAGATTGGAGGGATGCTTTTCCGTGAGAGGCTTGGAGATCTCATTGGCGCAAAGGCCATCCCCAATTCCGCTGTGATAGCCCTGCTGAACTATGCAGACCAAATAACTGCCTCTCTTGCCAATGCAGCCATGTCTGAAAGGACCGAAACTGCTCTGAACAATGTCACTCGTGACTTCTTCTGCTCGCTACACGACGCGGCCATTGGTTACCTTTCTAAGTGCAGGGCGCTGACCATCCTAGACCGCACTTCACGGGACCTTCTCGTCGAAGAGGTCAAAAATGCAGTGCAATTTGCCGCGACCATGATCGCGCGCCTCTTTTGATTAATTGAAGGTACCGAGAGGCAACAAATTCGACTATCGCAGGCTCAACAGCCGACTCCAGCGGCTCCCAAAATTACATAGGCTACGAGCGCCTGCGTTCTGGTCTTGGGAAGCTCATCTGGCCATCTACGAGAGCATGTGCTCTGCAGCGGACTTCACAGGTGTTTCTGACTTCACAACTGCAACCCAGTGGTGCTTCATTCCGGGGCGAGATGACACTGTGCGCGTGGATAGTGAGCGACCGCACAACAAACCTTTGACTTTGGTGCCAGCGCCATTTTCATTTGCCCAAAACAAGGGTGTCTTTCTGAGAGTTAGCCGTAGATAAAGGCAGCAGCTTTTGAACTGCTGAGCTATCGTCGGGCCTCAGAATGCTAACAACAAAAAATTTGCCTTTTTATTTTGTACTGGTATGTGCCTTCATGAATAAATGCGTGCGTCCGCCTTCGTACATATTTTACAGCAAAGCTGTGTATGGCTAAGTTTCCATTTTTTTCTGCATGCGTAGAAGAGGTCCGCGTAGACCAAGAAATCGATATTGCAATGCTGCCGGCTCGGGAGTCGACGCGCCGATTGCACACCACTCCAATGTAGCCGCCTGGACGTCTAGCGTTTTCCTCCTTGCGGTATTCGGTGTACCGAGGGGCATCGTGCATTGGTAACCCGCTCGTCGTCGGTGGTCTCCTTCTGCCGCTGCCGTGCCCATTCTCATTTCTGTTCGCGAAGGTGCTCTTCACGGGCACACGTACTGCTGTGCCCGTGAAGCTAAGTCCCAAGTGTGTGCCTCTTTACTGTGACGTCAACATCGCTTAGCAACGTTATCAGCAGTCGCGTTGGCTGTGCTATGGGTAGGACGCGTATGCGCATGTATATTAAATCAGCATCGTCATCACTATACACAGCTTCGCTGGTCATGCACCTTACAGAGTGAAATGGTGCTGAATTTTTTAACTAATTAATGCTGGCATTCTCAGTGCAGGATAATGTGTAAAATAGGACAACAAAGGAAATGTGCTTTAGCAAATTTTATTTTTCGTACAGTGCACTTCATTGTGCTAACTCTTACTGCTTCTACCACCACCTTGATGTGTATTGCAAGGTGACAGTGCTCCACACAGCTCGATATTGCAATATCGAGCTGCGTGGAGCACTGGACGTGCTTTCTCTACCATCTTATTTTGAGGCAATATTTTTTGTATGATATCTGCGTAAACTGAAACCTTTCCACTGATGCCAGTCAGCACTATTTGTGCGTGTGTATCCTTTTTTTTTTTACAATGTGTTTTCATTTTGACACACACTGTAGATATGTAGGTGTCTGTCTTGTACAGTATTTGCCCCCTCTTGATAAGGCTCTGCAATCACGAAGGCAGTAGTGATTGTCTCATCCATCTGGTGTGATAGTGTTCCCAAAGTGTCATGCTCGTTTATAGGACATGACTAATAATCATTTAGTCATTTATATAATCATATATCATATCAATCATAATCATATAATCATTTATAATCATAATCATTTAGCCAGGTGTGCTGCCACTTAAAAGGCGACAGGGCAACCGTTATCGCAGCACAAGCGATAACAGTTGCTGGCGTAAATCACACAGCCAACCCCTGCGTCGCTGCTCCCTTGCCTTTTAAGCGGCAGCACACCCTGGTAAATGCTACGCTCATTTATATGCGGAATGTTTGGGAGCACTGCAATCACCATGCTCAAGCGAGCATATCATACTTTTTGTATTTCGTGGGCAACTGCACTAGGCGGAAAAGAACTAACACTTAATAGCTAGAAATTAGAAACTGTTTAATTGGATGTTTTGCTAACTGCTTCACAGCTTTCTAATTGGAACTTTTTGCACAACCTCATTGCTTCAGTAGTTGGTCAGTTAATCTTGGCTAATTATGCAATTAAGAAGAATACAAAAAATAGTGTGACTTACTCCATACAAAAGTCAGCAACTTGCATTTGGTCACGTCGTCTTGGAGCGCATCGGCATATTTTTAAACTCTGGCTAAAGTTAGCTGGGAAACCCTGCATATGACTTCTACATTTACCTTAATTTTACCCCCTAAAACTTTTCTCACGATGAGTGGTAAAATATGGTGAGTGGTAAATGTGGATGAGTGGTAAATTTCATGGTAAAATACAAAATTTTTGCACTTATTCACAGAAACGTTTGGCAGTAGTATGAGGACTAAACAATACTGCAGTCTAGATTCTGCCGGTACCGTTTGCTTATTGAACTGCTTCTCAAAATTAAGCAGTCTTTCATGGGTAATCTTAAGCGGCAGATTAACTTGATGTAAAGCTAATTGAGGCTTCAAGTTGTTTGCCGCTCACAGAAAAGCATGGACCAATATTTATTCCCCTTTCGAGTGCTACACGCTCTACTCAGTTCTGAAATTTTCAGGTGCTTGTTGCTTGGGGAACTGATGTCGGGGATCTGCTGGGCGAAACCGACACAGATGCTCGGAGCAACCTTTTGGCCGGAATGTGCCTTTTAGACTCGAGAAGCTAAAGCTTCATTCGTTAGTGGTATGGGACACACTGAAGATATCAGCATTCACCGAAGAAGACAAAAATCAAGTGAATTCATATGAGGCTTGCATATAGTGTATTCCTTATTAGGCAGTATGCAAGCTGGTCTTTTATGGACTGACCAAGTGAATAGTTCTCAGCTTATATAATTAAATACCAGTGTAGTTCAAGACATCGTGATGCAGACTGTAGTTAAATTTTCCTCTTCCAGGCAGCCTAAGCAGCTCTCTAGTGCCTGTTCCAATTGGTGATGTAAAAAATTGCTCATGCTTTCAATTCGATGTTGTAGCGAACAAATAAGTTTCACCAACAATGCCTACCTCGCCATAACAACCGTTTGTTGCTTCCATTGCAGGAGGTATCTGCCATAATGTTGATAAAGGCAGCAGCAGACTACTGAAACATTCCATCGCTTGTAATGGCTTAGCTCTTTTCTTTTAGGTGATTGCTATGTCACACATGACGTGCAGTCGTGTTAACCGCCATGAACAATGCTTTTTCTGGACGGCTGTTTCGAACACTGAAAGTAGCAACAAAATTTTTATACAAAATATGCGCCTAGCTTTTCCTTTTATGCATTAGTACAGTGCCCACATTTGAGTAGAACAACTCACCAGAGCAATACGAAGTATGAGGAAAGCTTCGCGGCCAGTATCCTATTCTAACATACTTAATATAAAGTTGACACCAAACACCAAGATTGCTGTTCCATTTAAAACGGAATGCCTGCCATAACTAAATACCATATAAATATGTTTCGAGCAAAGCATCATGCAACATTTCTCACGCAGAACTTGAAGACATCCTTTTTATGCAAAATTTATGGACAGACACGGCACACCTTAATGCATTGCAAAAGCACTAGACCCCTGTAACTCTACATAACTTACAATATCCTAGCAGCAAATTTTCACGATTCACACAGTTAAAAAAAAATAATAAAGAAAAAGCTGCAGACAGCAGAAAGCAGCCAAACTACCCTTGAGGAAGTATGGCTGATGTGCCTAATACTCCAAGCATGCATGAAGCGAACGAGCGCGCATGGCAGTTGAGTAAACCGGAGAGAGCGGTGTCCTGGCCACGACATCCCTCACGGGAGGGCGCCACTCAATTTCTCAATAGGTTATGCAAGCTGCCAAGATATCGGTCTGAAGCTTCCACTCGCCAGTTTTCTCGTGCTGCTTGATACTCGCAGTCCCTAATAGGATCATCTGAATCTACCATGTTGCAAAGTAGCTCACATTTTCATGTCTGGTTACAACATTATGTATACAAGTGCCTTCGCTTGTATACATAATTAGTCATGTTCAAAATGAGTAGAAACACGCTTTCGAAGTTGAAATGCACAACCTTCAGACCTCTCAAGCCGTGCACATGAAGTTTGAGCCAATGTTGATCTCGTTTAGCAAAGGTTGGGTTAGGCCTAACCCTGTCGAGTTCGTGCACCAGCCACTGGTGGACCTGAACTTAAAACCAAGCAGTTAGGATGAAGTACTCTTCAGTTGTGACCCTATAGTGATTTGATATCTACTACTCTTCAAAGTCGCATGGCAAATACGTAATAAGTGGCAAGCAGCGACATGTACCAAACGTATGTACTACATCACCGTTCCTGTAGGTTGCCGGTCGCATTCGCTACATAGATGGGCTGGTCATTACATGTTTTTATGCTGACAGCACTGTCTACCACTGCACCAAATGGAAGACAAGAGACAGTGCATTCGGTACAGCAGCATAAACCACCGCCTTGCTCAGTTAGCAACGGAGTCAGCGATGGCATCCGTGTTTTTGGGAAAGAATTACACGGCCTGTATGTGAGCCCTGATGCCGAGCACAGTTTTCTGTAACAATACCTAATGGCACGCGCAATCTTTAAGTACGATGAAGTTAAAGAAAAGCGAGACTCAGCAATAACAGCCCATAATATGTGTGTCTAGATCCACAGTTGCCGTTGTTTAAGTGGCTCAGCCGCTCATATTGACTTGTCTAAAGATAGAACAACGCAGCTCATGTGTGCAGATAGTATGTGCGTTTTGCTATGTTTTGACATTATTTCAGATTAGCGATGCATCGTTTCCACAATATCCAAACAACAATCTGTGGCTGTAGATGTCGATGAAAACTAATGCACCGCTTTGGCTCATCTGATTTGGAAGGCTGCACTCGAACACTTCTTGAATATGCAAAATGTCTAATGAATGTGTAGAAGGAATACAGAACAGACATCGGCGACAACAAACTCTAAGGTAACCGCTTCAGCAGACGGAACTCAGCATGCTTTTATCAGCTGCACTGTTAGCACAAGAGTGTGCTCAGGCCTACTCACCCAGTAGTTGGTGGGTGCTACATGGCTCCCAGGAATGATATGCTGCCCCAGTGAAGCCATTAATAATTCATCATGATGCATGAAACGCACAACCAATGCACACTCAATCTGAGCGCAGGTACACAGATCAACTGGCCAAAGCCCCGGCACCCTTCCAAGACGTTCCCAGCAGCATGCGGCAGAGGAACACGAATAAGGCGGTTTACGTATTAATGGTTCATAGTTATTGTGCGTGAGTGTGGCTTAGAGGCATGGGCATGTAGTGACAGTGTTTTCCCAGCCGTTTAAGACGTTCCAGTGTTAAATAACAAGGTGTGTTTCAAGTTCAGAATGTGGCACAGGAGATAACACATGTTGGGTGCACCAAGGTTGATATTTATTTTCACAGTGATAGGTAAATTGATCAAAATATTGGAGGACTAGAAGTTTCCTTTGACGATAACTGTTGTATCCACCCTCATGCTGGCCAGACTACGTCGGAGAGCCAGAGAACCGCGAAGTAAACATCCCTAACACTTCTACATGAAAGCCGTTTATTATTAGTCCACGAAGGGTATGTATACAGGTGCATATGGCGGTTAATCCTGCTGGATGGATGGATGTTATGCACATCCCCTTTGGAACGGGGCGGTGGGTTGCGCCACCAAGCTCTTGTTATTATACTGCCTAATGTCCTACCTAGGTTAAACGATTAAAAAAAAAAAAAAAAAAAAAAAAACACTAAGAACTCCCACAACCAAATTTTCTGATCCCCTATTGTGAACTGTGCTTTTGTACGTCTCCGTTTTTTTTGTCGTTTCCCTACTTTTCTTCCACCAATCCTCCAATCGCCTCTTACTAATCCCTAGTATGCTAAGGCGCACGCCTAGCGCCATCTAGTTTTGCACAAAATAAGTACTAAATACCACAACAAGCAAACGTCTAGCAAATTCAACACATCCAGTTTATTAGCTCCTCTTGACACAGACAGTACGTTTGTTTATATGCGAGGATAAATATGACAAATTCAACAACATAAAACAGATTGCACCAGCACGCCAGCACATTATTCTACTAGTGCTTGCCGACTATTTTCTAGACAATGCATGCAATATCACATTGCTAAACTTGGATAGCTATGCCGTGTTATGCTGCAATGGCGCATTAAGATAAAAGGCACTAGAAAAAGGCAAATGATGGCACAGCATCTTAAAATTGAAGTAGACGCCCTTCATGCTACACAAAATGCACAGTTGCCAGAAAAGTTTATGGACCACAATAGCTGCAAGACACAGCACGCATACAAAGAGATAACAGCATATTGCTGTCACGGACAAAGAAGACGTGAACACAATTGCCTGACTGGAACACACTATTTAATTTCTGCATTTCATCACTTTGCATTGCGCTGTCATGATTTCAAAATGTAGTCTTAGTATGAACCTCCTACTATTTTTGGCAACAGGATAATAACAGTACGAGATCACACTCGTGTTAGCACTTGTAAGAAGTGCTCTATTTTACAGTTTCCTGTTTGTGCGTCATTTGTCCATGGTAGTACATAGTACCTGTGCCTACAGCAGGGCAGCTCACAGTTCAGCGATTTGCATTCCCTTTACATAGGTCCTTTAGCCCATGAACTTGCTGGCAATATTTTGAATGGGAACATTATTGAAATGAAAGCACAGCAGTAAGAGTCAATGGCAGTAATGCTGCGTGCTCCAGCTTGCAAAGAAATTCAGTTGCCAGGTGTGACTGTGAAAGGGAACACTTCAGCAGCACTGAAACAATCATTGCTGTAGGGCTTTGTCTTCACACCTCTTCACTTGCCAACACCAAGTACCTATGCTGTCAAAGAATCTTGATAATTTATGGATTTCAGGAGAGAGATAACAGTCTTGTACAGAAGTAGAGTGTTCCCTTTCATGTTTTCCCTGCTTGCTGAAAGGCTTGACTAATGTCAGAGCTAAAGTTAACACCACACATCGGTTATATTTTACAGCATAGCTTCATACACCAGTTAAAACTACACATCGGACATTTGATGTTCAATGTGGTTTGCTGTAGAAGAGATGTTGCAATATATCTCGGAGCTTGCAGAAGCTGTTGCACAATTTTTCTTAAAGGGACTGACTACCGAGTTTTAAGGACTTAGTTTTTTATGGTGCAATGCAAATGTCAAACTTGGTAATGTTTACACCTGCAGCGATTACTTCCAAAAGCGTGTGGATGTTTTGCCAGCAAAATTTTTCCATCTGAGCAGCCTCTAAAACAGTAAGAGTTTCCTCTAGCAATGCTGAGAAGTGAGAGCGATGGCGATAGCCCGCCTCGTAAATTGTGAAAGCCTACCATCTTTCTGCTTTCACAGGAGTGAGTGTAACTGTGGTTAACCGCCTAAATTTCAACCTTTTCAACCACTTTCGAAAATAAAGAAGCTGGTACAATAAGGTTATGTTGCTGTAAAGACCTTTCTTATATTTGTATAGCAATTTTCCCCACGTATACGCCTACATCATGGCTGGCTAGACCCCGTCGTCGTTCTGTCAATAGATGAGCCAAGCCAACTCATCGAAAATGAAGGCAAAGGCAGCTCCACTTTTCTGCTCACTACAAACAAAGGCCTATCTGCACTTTGTAAATGAGAAAAAAATTTATAACAGAAAAAAGTGTACTGCATTTCAATACTATAAAAAAGACTAGGAACTGCTTACACTAATAGAAGGTCACAGGATAGGCCTCTTATACATCTTCATGTTATTACCACGTGGGGTGCCAAAGGTCATTTTAGCCTCTAAGTTGGACAATCTCTTCATCAGTGTCTGTGGTGAAGTGTGGCAAAGAAAAAACTCTAGAATATGTTGAACAAAGTGAGAAAGCTTGGTTGATAATATAGTGAAGGGAAAGCATGGTTATGTGGTTAGCATCATTTGTGCCTTTTAGTTAAAGCAAACCTTTACAGTGAAGCTGAACACTTGTGCATGACACTCCCCAATCTTTTTTGCTTTGCAAAGACATATTACAGTCAAGGTTTTGAAACTGGCCTGTGAAGTTTGTTAAAGGGGCCCTGAACCACTCCTCGGGCTTGGTGAAATAACGTAGTCTGCAGGTAGCATATGCTGCTGTGAACATCTCAGCCAAATTTTGCTGTCATATGCGGTAAGTGGAGCTTGCAAGCAGAGTGCGAAGTCACCTTTCTCTCAAACGCTCTCTTTTCAACAGAAGGCCCTGTGCTCATTCTTTTCTAGACGCACTATTTTGTCATCCTGTTAGACGGATGCTATAGGCCGGTAGTTGACATCAAGCTGCACTCAGCTCCATGGCGTAGATGCTGTGGCCGCCACAGGGTGCCGCCATGAGTCCACTGTCTAAAGGCACTGTGGCTCGCTGAGGACAACCGCATTTGGCTTATGCTTAGCGTGTCGTAGCCACCAAAAGCAGAAGTCGTGGCGTCTACATTAACATCAAAAATGAAATTTGAACTGTGCGCCACGGTGACATTTATAAGGTGGAGCGTTGTGGGCATGCCCCTCTACGCTTTAGCCTTCGTAGTGCAAGGCATTGAAGAAGGAACAGGAGCACAATGGAGGCTGTGTTTGATTGCCAATAACTCTGCTTCTGCTTAACGCATTGAAGTAATTTTTGTGGCAAAGTATTTGATATAGCCTATTTTCACTTCAAATGCCTTTCGCCACTTCGATAAAATGTGGTTCAGGGCCCCTTTGAGCTAAGGTTGCAGTTCTTGCAGTATACAAGAGTAACAGAAATTTGTAAATGGAAAGATAAGTGACTGAAGAAGTCTTGAGGCAACTTCATGAACTGCTACAGCTCATAATAATAAGGGGCAGTGTCATGACACTGCTGGTACCTACTCTGAATAATTTGCTAGTGGTATGAGAGCATTGAAAAATTAACACAGATGCGAATGCTGCCTTTCTGGCGACAATGTGCTGGCACAGATGATAGGGCTCATGAAGATAGCTGGATAAAATCTAAGTCAGGTCAATTTTCAGATGTCTGTATTGCTGATCCTGAACATAGCACATGCTCTCTTTGTAAAGACAGTCTTCATTTAAAGTTAACATGGCTAACTTATTTTTGTGGTGACAGCCATTTGAGTACACTCAGCATGTGTCGAAAATATATTGTAAGCTAAGAAAAAACATACAAGATTGCCCCTGAGCAGAGTTGGCCATATAGTACTTTCAGTAGTCACGAGTACTGCAATTACTTTGGAATGTGCATGGAATGAAAACATGAGAATAGTTGCGAACTGGGCGAGTTGGTTCACTTTAGAAAGGGCACCTAGAACGAGAGACAAGGAAAAGAAGGTCGGCAGGACAGGAGCGTGAAAGCATACTTGACTAATAAAACTGCTGCAACTTTCTTCTCTTTAAGTTTCTAGATGTTAATTTTTCAAAGCCACCAATAGAAAATCACACAATATGCTCGTCCCTACTTCAAGTGTGGTTGCAAAGAGGTCTTCACCAGCCAGCTTTAAGAAAAACAACTCGGACCCATTTATATTTATATTGTGAGAAGATGGTTAATCCATGCACAACAAACTTAATGAAACTGGTACACTATTCAGTAAGCACTGATGCTTTCTTCCAATCCATTAGTGCTTTACGGTAACTTGTCAGCCGTGGCTTGACAATTAAAAAATTTGCTTCAGGTCAATTGTCAAGTGCTGCCAAACAATGCACTCATAAATTTCAGCCCAGGTTTTCTCTTTTGCTTTTTCTGATGATCAAATTTAAAAAGGTTCTGCAACAGTGGGAAAGAATACAACAGCACAGTAAACACAGGAGGATTCACAGTGTACAGATTACAGTCGAACCACATAATGAAGTCTCATCTAACACAAAATAGCTTTGTTATAACCAACATTCATAACAACATATATTCATTACATGCCCATACCAACAATAAACATTTTAGATTTACTTTGTTATAATTGATAATTTGTTAGGTCTGTGTTCTGTTGCGACTCACATCAACTTGTATATAAAAGAATTCTTATGCAAACAGCCGTGAAGTGTGCAAAAGGTAAGAACAACATCTAGTCCCCACATACACGCAGTATCGAAAATACCAATTTACTGAAGAGTAATAATATCATGAAATTGAGGCACTATCTGTATGCAAGTTTTGTTCTCTCTGAGTCAGCAACACAAAAAGAGACTAGAAAACATAATTCACAGGTTTACATCACTGCTAGGCTTGTTGGTCACCTCGTACACAGTGTTTGGACCACTTCATTTTCCAGTGCAGTCATGGTCTAAGTTCAACAAAGGGTGTGCATGCTACAATATTTTTCATTGCGTACCTCGGAGGAAAGAGAGATTTACCCCCGTATTCTAGCACAAGATAGCTGATCCTTGGCCAAGATGGTACTTGCTGAAAGACATATTTGCCGCAAGAAGAGTACACAAGAGATAAGGAAGACACATTGATGAAACAAAGGCAGCCAGTGCATCATCAACATGCCACCTTTTAAGTGCGAAGGATTTCTTGGCGAAAATTTGCCACCTTAAGTGTACCTATCTAGCCGCCTACATCGTGGTGCTCTCATGGTGGTTTCGTTAACTTGGTATGTACTGAAATTGCCATAGTATGACAAGTGTGCATGACGAACATAAATGATAGGTCACGACGTGCGTGTCATAAAGGTCATGAAACAGCCGCCTACGTCCTGGTATGTACCAAAATTGGCATAGTATAGCAGGAGTATATGACGAACATAAATGATAGGTCACGGCATGAATGTCATGACATGCGTGTCAGGTCATGAAACAGCTGCCTACGTCTTGGTGCTCTCATGATCATTTCGTTAACTTGGTAGGCTCCCCACACACTGCTTTGCATGACATCGATTCCCACAGGGCGTGGGATACACTGTTTTTTGTGTGTGCTCTTTTTGTGGTAGATATGTCTTTCAGTATGCTAGCGTGTTACTCTACACAACACTTTACCTTGACGGAATTAGGTGGATGGTAGCCGAAGCGGTCGCTGTGCTTCATTTGAGTAAAACATTAAATTCTGGGGTTTTACATGCCAAACCCACTGTCTGATTATGAGGCACACCGTAGCGGGGGACTTCAAATTAATTTTGACCACCTGGGGATCTTTAATGTGCCCCCACTGCATGGGACATGGGCCTTTTTGAATTTTGCCCCCACTGAAGTGCAACAGCTGCGGCCGGGATTTAATCCTGCGACCTCGTGCTCAACAGTGCAACACCATAGTTGCTATGCCACCATGGCGGGTCTCTACTGCGCTTCAGTGACATTCCTTGATGATTCCTGAGCAAGAATTTCACAACCAAGTCATCTCGGCCTCCACTAAAATACAAGGAGTGAGAGTGGGTGTCACAGAAACAAATTACATAGGCGTGTCAAAGAAACAGACTGCACAATAGAATTAAGCAGGCTACCGTTACTGAATGAAACAGCAAATGTCACTCAGCCCATTGAGGAAACAACTATGAAGTTTCATTAAAAACAAATAATGTAGCACAAAGGGGAATGTAACTGCACAATACAGTGCCAGGAGCAGTCTCACTGCAAGTTTTCGGTGCTCCTGATACTGTGGGAATCGCAGTTTTGCAGCTATGAGCCAACTGGTGCAATGCAAAACGGAGTTTAATTTCAAATGCATCTAACAGACTGATAAAAAGCTACGCAAGACTTCACCGAGTAACCACTGTCAGAAAGACACAGTAAGTGCATCACAGAACGTCGTAGCTGCAGAGTTCAGACAGCTCCTCGTGATCCATGACATAGCTGTAGGCCAGGGGATCGGTGACGTAACGCTGTTTGACCCACTCCGATATGACTATTCCAGTCTGCAAAGACAAAGGTAGCATAGCATGACATTACGATTAGTTTTCACTAAGCTGACGTATGAAGCAAGTTGAAATGTCTGATTATGTAAAGGTTAATAATTCAACATTTCTGTTTTAAATCTAATGAAACTTCTAGGTACTGGTGCATGAAGTACATCTGTGAGGATGTTGCTTCTGTACAATCATACAGTATATGGCAACACACAGCTTAAGAAGAATGTGCAGCGGACAGCACTGAAGTATGGTCCACTCATAATAGGAACATCTAACCTGTAATAAAGCAAATATGACCGAAACAAAGAGCGATAATCGATGGCAGAATAATAACTGTGAGCTCCGTTAAAAGTGAGTTTCATACAGCTGAACACAAAAGTTGACAGGACAAGAGATTTGCGAAGAAGCTCAAATCCTGCGAAGTGTTAGAATACAGTAGCCTCAAATTTCAAAGTTTCAATCTGTAGTAGATTTTTCTAGCCTACACAGTAATCCACTAAATCGGAAGCCTTAAAAGAGCGAGGGCACTGGTTCCACCTGTGTCCCGTAAATCTTTGTGGATGACTGTACACACAGCTGCCAAGGCTAGCACAACCAACTACTGTAGTACTTAGTAATTGATAGCAGAGAAGCTGCACTAAAGAATACTAATGGCGGGGCAGCAGTTGCCCCGGATGGTATCGGCATGGCAGCACAACTAGAAGTACAGAGGGCCTCTTCTAAATTATGTTTCAGCTATGACACACATCATTTGTGAGGAGCTACCAGTTTCTCATGCCAAGAATGCACTGTGCTGGCTGGTACGCACGAACCTGGAGATTCTTGAGAGAGTCCTCAAGGCTGGGAACGGTGACAAGAATGGCCCCCTTCTTGATGGTACGCCTCAGAAATTGCCACAAGGCCACCTGTTCTGGCTCGGGTGTAAAGAACTCAAACACATTGTTGAGGATCACAACATCGGAGCTGGAGACGAGCTCAGGTACTGTGATGACGTTCGCATTGATGACCTGCATGAGAGGAATGGACATTGAGACCCACGTGTCTACCTACTATCCAAGAAATCGTCACAAAGTATGTGACTATATTATGAGCAAGATGAGTAAGGGGAACTGAGGGGCTTGCTGGCTAGTAACAACTGAGTGAAGCCAACAGACAATGAAGTCACTGAGGAAATCAAGTGTCTTATCTCAATTGAAATGTAGAAGTAATAAGAAAACGGGGAATAAAAGTCGTACAAAATTTGCGGTATTTCATGTCCTGAGACTGCAGAGTGGGTTCATGAGGGACACCGTAGTGAAAGGCTCCAAATTATTTAGGCCATCTGGGGTTCTTTAAAAAGGCTAACTGCAACAAAATTTCATTTTGGATAAATTAGTTATAAATGAGTAGCATATACAATTGAAAAAATTTTGGCAAAGCTCCAGGTTCTTCCATTTCATTCCATCTCCAGGTTGTTCCATCAAGCCCAGTCCCATGCCCTAACGCTCCAGGGCTAGTAATCGTCCAATTTTCTTATTACAGTTGCAACTCGATTTAACGAAGTGATGACCACGCTCGAATTATTTAGTTAAATCTGGAAAATTGTAAAACCGAGAAAGGAATTTTTTGTTTCTTTGAAATCTAAAATTGTAACGTAGTGACACGATAAAGCTACTACTGTGGCATCGTATTTGTCGCTAATCCAGCCCTCTGTTGCATAAACCGTTAAATAACGAAAGCAACCACTGCCGCCCTTACTGAGGCGGTGTTTAGTCCTCAGTTCTGTGCATGGGCGTGAAGTGCAGCCTCGTCAAAATAAAGCTAGGGCCGTGACTAGGGCACCTAGATGTTTCAACGCCTTGGCTTTAAAGCACACGCTCGAATAAAAAATTGTGTCAAAATTTGAAAGAAATCACCGCTTTTTTCACTCATTTATTTTAGGGAAAACATTGTTAAATCAAGTTTGGCCAAGTTAGTTTTGTTAATTCAGTTTGATGACAACACTGAACCCTATGGGTACCTGCCGAGGAATGGAAATTTCTTCATTAAGTTGGGAACTTCATAAAATCGGGCTTCATTAGATCGAGTTTTAACTGTAACAGCATTGAAATTGCACCCAAGCACACATTGCATGCGCTTGGTGGTTAACAGATGTGACGCAAATCAGAACATGTTGTCTCCAAAATATTACACACTGCGGGTGCCACCTAATCATTAAGAGCTCACACTAGGAAGCGACCCCAGTTTGCAGTATTTCAGGTACTATGTTGTTTCTGGCGAGGAGTGAAGGCTGTGTCTTTTTCAGTTTCGTAAATGTCTACTTTAGCAAGTTTCTTATGATGTGTCCACTTGTATTTCAAGACGTGAAACTTTGCACAGAGGCTACTTGACGTCTACACTATCTGAAGCTTTTTACATGGTCCAAAATTTAATCGCAGTTGGCCTTTAATGTGCACTTACATCTAAGTACACAAGTGCACTTTTGCATTATTCCCACACGAGTTGAAATAGTGAGTAGAATGCGCAGAGGTCGGTTCAGCTCCCACTAGTAGCAAGTAGTAATTTCCTCCATTCATTTCCGTTTTCCTCACTACTACTCTTCGGCTAAAAAAAAAGGCACAGTTAAATTCCCCTATACTTTTGTTAGCTTCACTGTAAGCTTCATGTGGTTTGACTACGATAGTCATTTACGAAAGATAACAATCAGACCAACTTAACCCATAACAAAGCCATGTACGACCATGGGTGGACACTCGAGGTACATTCATGCCATAGCTGTTATGCTGTGCCCTGCTATCGACGGCGCATGTACAGCTGCACGCAGAGAAATGGTCAGAAAGTCTCAAAAGACACGATGTGCATTAGGTTGCAAAAACAACAAAGTGAAGTGGGCGCACCGTCATGCACCGTCCAATCGCCTCAGTGGCGGAGAAAGGGCAGCGTTCTGCCTTCCGCTGCTGGCATGAGCGTTGTGTGTCAGCACACTAGTGTTACTAGTGAGCTGCTGTGTGGATGCATGGAACGTAAAGCTAGCATTATCTAGTTTTTATGGGCAGCTGACTAACGCCGATGGTTTCCCATCAGTCTCATTGTGTGCACTGCCGAGGTGCGACACCTGTGATGCCGCTGCTAGTGTTGTGAGATGCCTCATAGCTGCCAGGTTGTGTGCACGCACACTATAAGCACACTAAGGTTACTGCTGAGCTTCTGCGTGTATGCACTTGTCTAACTGGAGCGAGTGTAAATGTAAAGCTAACATTATCCAATTTTCACTGGGTTTCACTAACGCCGACAGTTTCTTGTCAGTCTCATCTTGTGTGCCATCGAGGTGCACCACTTGTGACGCCGCTGTCAGCGTTGTGAGATGCCTCGTAGCTGCCAGGGCACTTTTTTTTCCCAGCAGCAGTTGCCTTGCGTGCCGAGTTGTGCCTTCGTGTAAATCCGAGGAGACCAAGTGCAGTGCTAAACCTTATGCAAGCACCGACTTTGTTACCCCTGTCAATGCTTCACCCTTCAAGGGAAACTGGCTTACTTTTTGTTGTTCCGAAACTTGATTGTTGTTGCAATAAGCCAACCTCTTGATCTTAAAAGATTACAAGATTTAGTTACTTTGAATGAACAAACATAGCCGTGGTGCTGAATCTGGTAGCAAGGCAAAATGAATTTTCAAAGTGAGAGCCTTAGATCTCTGTTTCAAGTTCGGGTTGTGAGGTACAGAAAATATCACGTGACCCAAGGAAGGCCATAAGCGAACCAAAGCATGTACAGCCATGTATAAGAGATGATTAATAATTAGCAAAGTTAATAAATAATGAATTAGTGATTGGATTAAGGAGGATTAGGGTGAATTATGATGTATGAAGTATGATTAAGGTGAATTAGCAAGGACTAGGGCGGATTAAGGAGCATGAAGGTAAATTAGAGTATGCTTTACAAGGCTCTCGCCTTCGCGTCTCTTAAGCGAAAGCTAAGGACACCCGAGATTTATTTCTTAAATTATAAAGTAGTAAAAATGAAAGCTCTCCGACACTTGCACAATCCTCCTTGGGCAGTGCAAGTAGTGTCAACTTTACTTTTGTGACACCCAAACATTCTGTGTGCAATGTCAGTGTACTGGTTGAATAAATGAAGTTACACTCCATTAGGGCGATATGGGCCGCTCTTGAGGTGAAAAGCACCACCGAAATGCTCCATAAATGCACAAAGGGAAATAATGCTCTTGCAATAGAGATCAACACACTACACACATTTACTTTAAACGGAATATGAGTACAACAACCAGAAGGACAAAGTTGAGCTTATGTTCACCTTGATTCTGTCTTCCATGCGAAAATGCTTGACGGCAGCTTCTTGAATTTGGCACAGGTCAGGATTCATCTCAACACCAATAATTGGATTAGCTGGTGTAAATGCATGGGCCTAGAATTACAGAAAAATATTAACTGCGTGCAAATTGCATGTGCAGGTTTAATGCACACACATGCAGACGCAGCACTTGCGCTCAAAAAGAAGAAAGAAAAAGAGAGAAAGAAAGAAAAAGAAAGAAAGGAAGAAGTTGAGACCCTCCGTTAAAAGAGTTCTGATGCATAACTTCAAAGTTGGGGGTGCGCTATCACACACTTCCTGCATGTAAAAGGGTGACACTTAGCAACTCTAAATGTGGATTTGGTGTCATTGACATTATTGTGACATCGTAACACACAGAAAAATTTGCTGACATTATGTAGCAATAAGACCCCCTCCTTCCCCAACAATAAATTATAAAAACAATATAGAAGAATCAAGCTTTAGTTCCCATTTAACTATACAGAAGAGTAAAGAACATCCACAAAGAAACGGCTCGAAAAACCCTCAACCCCTTCACAACATACCGTACGACAGCAAGACAGCGCAGAAAAACATACACACTCAATAAAATAATGAAAAAAAAAAGTTAGAGTAAAGGCGTGACATGTCACTGCACAAAGATACACACTGCAGAAACTTGTACTCAGCAAATATATTATCTTTTAAGGTATACTGTGCGTATTTATCAACAAGAACCAAGCAATGTCAACCACAAGATAAGATTATAAGTTTGGCAAATGCTTTAACATTTCAAAGTAAACAATTCAGAGGATGTCATCACAAAGTATGTAGAATATGTACTTAGATATATCGCTATAAGCATAAGAGAATTAATAAATGCTTCCTGATAAAAAATAATAAATAAACAAGAGTGCTTCACATCTTTCTCCTGGCTACGCTCGAGAACATAGAGAAACTTAGGTTGCATCAAAGCTTAATAAAAAGCGCTTGTCTTCGTCTGTCATTTCTTCTTGTGTCCGTGTTTTGCTGCGCTATCCAGATACCATTCCATGATGACCGACCAATAAGCTCATATTGCCACCCTCATTTTCATAAAAGGTTCAGTGGCACACAATGTGCGAGCCCCCCCCCCCCCCCCCCCCCCCCCCCCCCCCCCCCTCAATTCATAGAACACACAACTGGCTCTTGTAAATTTAGCACGGTCGTCTCTCGTAGATTGACCAATCGTCAACGTTTACCCTGGTGACACCATGTGCAGCGCGCCCTGCTGGTGTCACGTAGTATGAAGGGACTGGGAAACGCCAGCATGGAGTTGGTGAGAGTAAAAGTTTAACAGAAAGGAGCGCAAGTATAAAAAGGCTTTTTGTACTCCTGGTTTCCCCGTGGCTCGTAGTGCTGCCATTTCCTTGAAAGATGATCGGCATGGTACACTGTATGCAATGCGCACTTTCACTTAGAATGAGTAAAAAAAGTATCAGAGGTGCTTTAGAGGCCTTAGGGCAAGCATAGAAGTACATGAAATGAAAGTGGGTTGTCAGAAATGCCACGTGAAACTCACAGCATAGAGCATGACACCCAGCCTGGAGCCCACATCAAGTACGGACTTGTCTTTCAAGTATGGCAAGATCTCTCTGAAAATGAATGCTGCTCTGCGAGCTGAGGCAGAGTGCGAAATGAACGCTGCAAAAGAGAAAAAGAAAGCAAGGGATTTTAGAACTGAGGCTCAAGCTCCGCCATAATTTTTTCAGAGACCTGCCAACCTTAACAGCTGAGAAATACTGCGGTCGAAGCCAAACAATACTAGATATTGCTGAAAAATACTGTAATTGTTTCAATATTGAACTTATATTAACTGCAAGTTTAAGGGACAAAACAACAGAATTTGTTTTCTAGGGATGATGTGAACAGGAAAACTGCTTGAGTCACAGGAAAATGAAGAGTCCATGAAGTTTCTTCTGAAGCATTCGCGAAACGGAGGCTGAAATGTTAGTTGCTGCTATGCAGTGGTTCTATCAGAGAATGGCACTGCTGCTGATAGGTCAGAATAGATGAAGGCATATGAAAATTAGCCTCTGAAATATCGCTGGGCAACTGCATTTGTATGTAAAATGAACATTCCCCTAAACTGTCCACAACTGAAAAACAAATTACTGCTGTCAATACAACCATCGTAAGCAAGATAAAATCATTTTACAATCGTCGCAGAAGTTGTCAGGTATGCTTTCAGGTAAAAGTCTCACCTTGCCCTCTTTTGACATGCAATTGTGGCGGTCTGGTATGCTAAGACAAAACATTGGATGCCAATAAATGCTGGGTGCTTCAGTGATATTTAAAAACAATGTAGTAGAGATAAAAATGTTACTTCTTTTGTAACATGTTATTTGTGTCTACGGATGTAACAAATTATGTGGTAACCACTAAATGACCATTTAATTAACCAGGAGTTGCCAAATAACTTTTAAATTAAACGTATTCAGAGTATATGCCGCAATTGCTGAATTGAACCAAGTTAGCACTTAAGACAGGCCCATTTAGCTGGTATCCTGTTTTTAACACATCTGCTAAGTTGTGGTGAAACGCACTGTAATTCCGGTAGCTTCCACACACTGTAGGACAAAACTGTATCCCAGGTCACTTTCTCCCAGGTTTAATATAGCTTGTCACTTGTAACCCAGGTTACATTCATAATATTGTATCGAAAGAAACTAGGGTCCTTTTGTTTTTGTGTTTTAGATTTGTTTAAAATTAGATGTTATTTCTAAAAAGTTAAATCCAGGAGAAATTGGGATTTTTGTTGGCTGGTAGCCCAAAGTTCCGGATTTCCCTGGTAACTTTCACAAACAATAACGCAGGCAATAGTCTCCTTTTGGATACAAATATTTTATTTAAACAAGCACAATCGCTCACGGGAACATATATGCTGACCTAGAGCTGCTTGCAAGTCATAAGGTGAACTTACTTATGCAAATTTTCATTCGCAGGCATTATTAGCACTTTTTAAACAAACCACAAAAGATAAAAAAGTATAGAAGCATGCTTGGCGACCTATTCCTTCATTCCTTTCACTGCCCTATCTTAACAAAGGAAAAAAAAAAAAGAAGCACACCTAGTGATTCTTATGGAGATGCTTCGCAAGAAGGTTTGATGGCTGTAATTAGAAGCCCTTATTGGCGTACATTATTATTTGCATTTTAGTAATTGTTGTGTCCATCCCAGACTATCAGGGCTTTAAATGTACCTTAATCGGGAAAATGCCCTGCCAACATTACAACTACCCTTTGCAATGCAGAGAAACATTAGTGCTGTGTTCATTAGGTTGAGGTAGCGGGTAGTGGCACTTCTCAGGGCATCGTTCTTAGCTCATCCTTTTAAGAGTGCACTTTGGCATGAACATAGAGGAGAAATAGGTTTAACTCAATTTTCATAA
The DNA here is from genome assembly GCF_023375885.2 of Dermacentor andersoni. Lineage (NCBI taxonomy): Eukaryota > Metazoa > Arthropoda > Arachnida > Ixodida > Ixodidae > Dermacentor > Dermacentor andersoni. Next base: position 41,434,903 of record NC_092816.1, read on the forward strand.
AACTTTTTCAAGGTGCAAAAACAGGGAATTATAGCGTTTTACCTGAAAGCGAAGGACACTGAAAATAACCTGTATTTTATTCTATATTCCATTTTCTAGAAAATGGCACATCAAGACATAAAAGCAGTGTTAAATTGTCGCATCTACTGTTAACAGATTCGTTGGACTTTACTCGCTTCAACAAACACAGCTTTCATATCATGATTAACAATTCCATATTTTTTGTTTAGACTTCACAAAATAATGTGGAAATAAATAAAAGAAAAAGGCTATATATAACGTGACCATGTATCACTCACTGTTATGTCACTTACTGAGGGGTGCTGTCTCATGAGAACCACAAGCTTTACAGTAGTTCCGGCTGAGTTTTCCTTCTTCAACCAACTCATCAATGGCTCGGTCATCATAAAGGAATGCATCAACGTGTACAGTCGTTGCAGGGTCACAGTCTGCATTCTAGAAGATAAAGTCATGTGGTGCCGATTCAGTGGGTAAGAAAATGAGTCTTTCAGTGGGATAACTTGCAAGTGAACTTGTGAAGTGCATGTCCAAGTGAATTACCAGTACCGTGGTGTTTTCTTTCGAGAGATATATTATGCCAACCTACACTGATAGCTTACACTTGTGTTGCCAATAGATCGAGCTTACCATGAGAAAAAGTTTGTAAGACAGAAAAAAAAAAATTATAGGTAGTTGCGGACACATTGAAATGTTAATTTTGAGAGCATGTTGATTTGAAAGCGCAACAACAACAGAGGCAAACACACAAGTAGACAGGATTAGTCCTGTATACTTGTGCTTCTGCCTCTGTTATTCATGTTGTGCTTTCAAGTCAGTGGGCTCTCAAAATAAACATGAAGCAACTAGCTTCATTCACTGCCACAGGCCACCTCCTCATGATGGCATTAATATGCCAATATATGCTTGGTGCCAGTCAAGTGTCTGCCGATAAAGGTTATATTCCATACAAAAGAAGCAAATTACTCCGGTACCCTTCGTGGACCTTTCCTGCATAAAAGAGTCCAGATACTCGAAAAATCATGTGCGCTGATGTCATATGTGCCACTGATGTCACATGAGCAACAGTTTGCATAAAAAATCTGAAATGAAAGTATCTGCCTCGATGATATGAGCGAAGAATAGAATCGAAGCACCATTACAGAACACAGCGGCACATGGCTTTTTTAGAACTTCTTACCAATTGCACTCAGAATTTGTGCCTTTATCTGCATTTTTTTTATTATCGCACTCTTTTTTGTTTAGCTTTTCTTGCCTCATGCATAGTTTTCTTTGTCTGGCCTTTTTTGCTTGCAGTATGACTTTCTGTCAATTTGTACAAATCAGAGCATTTTACAATAAACCTCAGCTGGAAATCTGTGCTTCTCCTTGTCTGGTGTCATCTTGTTTTCTCACGCCGCGCTATGTGCCCATGCAAAAAACAAAAAAATGATGGAATGCCAACCTAGCCATATCTGCCACCCTTCTAAATTGCACAAATCTTGCACTATTCTCACATTGCATGGGGTTTGCCATAGTGGAATAAATGCTGCTGCATTTAACAGGCGAGGCTACAAGCATAAAGAACATTACTGTACATATACAGATACACAAAATAAAAATAAATATGTAATTCAAATACCTTACCTCTCCCTTTTTTGGCACAATTATGCTTTCAGAAGGAAGAACTGCATTTCCTGGTACAACGGTCCTGAGGTACTCAGAGATTTGGCTCAGCTTGTGATGAGCTTCGGCCACCTGGTGGCCTGCACAGTCTAAATTTTGAGAGGAAGTTAGTCCCCGATACACAAGTCAAGCTGCAAACACTCAACAGTGACTTCTAACTGTAGCAAAACCAAAGGAAGGCGAGAGGGTGCACGCAAGGCTACCTATAAACCTTACGAATGTAATAGGCACAGCCAGCTTAGTGGAGGAAATGGAGAGGCTTGCCAAGTTCTGCTTTCAACGCAACATTTGCTCGCCAAATTTTATGAAAGATTGATTTATGACGGCAGGACGTATATCCGCGCTCTTCTTAGAGACATCGCCATTAACGTAATTTATTCTTCACGGGGTTTAACGTCCCAAAGCAACTCTGGAGCTCTGAGAGACGCCAAAATGGAGGGATCTGGATTAATTTTGACCACCTGTGGTTCTTTAACAATCACTGAAATCTAGGTTCACGACCGTTTTTTTTTTCCTTTTTTTTTTCGAATTTCGCCTCCGTTGAAATGCATCCGCCGAGGCCTGAAATCGAATCAGCGACCTCGTGCTCAGCAGCAGAAGGCCAAAGCAACTACATCATCATTCACGAAGTGACTAATGCTGACAAGACACATTCGCTCTTCTGCACATGGGATTGTACGGCTGTCGTTCACATTATGCACACGAATGTACAGCGGGACAGACGCGCACAATTAGAACTACTTGCTCTGAATTATTCACAGTGGGTTAACAAACAGTTACGAGCCCAATAAACGTGGCGCGCTCATTTGGCACTAGTAAAACTGAACTCTGCTAGCGCCTCATTTCTCGACATTAGAAAGTCAGATATTTGCCAGTCTATTTGACGACTTACTTGCCGTCAGGTATCTCCTCTGTATCCAAAGTATGAACTCTGCCGAGTTTGCAGGATCGATTTGGTCGAGGAGCTGATCAAATTTATCTTGCGCCTGCTCGAGATTCATATTGCTAGTCAGCAGAACTGCCCCACCCACGACACCACCGATTTACTTAATCGCAATGCGTGCAAGTCACCGGAGTCACGTTCGCTTGTGTTTCCTGTGTTCGGCTATTTATGTCGATTAGCGATGTGTAGCACCATATCGTCATAGGCCAACAGGATGTTTTGTCAGACAGATATCCTGCGCAGTTCTGTGACCCGCAGCCTTTCACTATAAATTACCGCTATCTCCTTACTGCCTGCCTGTCGCGTGCACCTAGGACCAGGTCACGTGAATGATTTTTGTGCGACCATTGTACGCTCTAAGAGAAACCTCCTCCGTAGTGCCTAGGCAGTCATTCATAAAGTCATTCAAGGAGCAAAAGCCCCCAGATTTTCTCTCACGCGCCCGCTCTCACTCGCGCCTGCGCACAAACGATTGGCGATCCCTCAAATGAATGTCTCGTTTTCTTCTCGTTTAATGTAATCACGTGGTACAACCGGTGGCTTCGGTGGTTTTTAGTGCTGTACAGGCGCTGCTGGCTAGTGTACACTGTACTGCTAGCATATGTATTTTTTTTGTCGGTGTGCTGTAGATTCGGGCTGCGCTGCTTCGATGCTCTGTATCCAGTGAAATGTTCCGGCGTGTTGTCACAGGCGTGAGCATTTTCGGTGGCGGTGTGGCAGCTTTTGTGGTTTGCAGCGAGCAAGCGAAGAAGCATACTGTGCAAGCCTCTTGGACTACGAACTTCGAGCCGACCGTTCAGTGGGACAGCAACTGGGACAGGTAAGCGCGGACTTGTTGAGGCACGCGGTTCATTTTAATCATGATTTCAATACTTCACGCTTCGTCCCACCACGTGTCCGTCTAGTTTGCATCTGCTCGAAGATCGTAGCGTTACAAATACTATTACGAGTGAAATGGATCTCAACCTGCGTAGTGTTCGTTTACTATCCTGGTGCATATTGCTGTTTCCGCAGCAAACCTCCCGTGCTAGTGCGATTGCATGAATTTGTGCGGTTAGTTGAAAAATGCAGTGCTTATCTGTAGTATATTTGATTCAAGATTCTTTTGTCGTTGTTCCCGCTCATTTCAACGATCAAGATTTGTCGAAACAAACAACCCGCCAGGGCTGTTGGACAATCGACAATTACTCATGTTGGGACAAGCTGTCATCTCTGCTGCACTGTCACACCTTTTTGAAAATTTTATTTCCGTCGAGCATTGTTCGAACGTGTAGCTGCGTTTTTTTGTCTCAGTGTATGGGGCTGTCGCGTACGTGCACTGTTTTACTATAAATTTGCTAATGAGAAAGAAGCAACTTCATTTCATTAAGTTCCGTGTAATGTTTAGTAATTGATGAAATAGTTTTACAAGACCAAGTTTTGCTGCATAATAGTGCTGTCGTACGTCAGTGAACACTGTTGTGCTCACGCCGAATGCTGACAAATGTTTGTCACCGCGTTAATCATAATAAAATTAAGAAATTCAGTTAGAGTAAAGTAATATTCATTAGGCATGTGCTGTATCATAGAGAATAGGATGTTTTGTTTTTAAAAGAATAATAAACTGAAAAGCATTTTGAAGTGCCTTAATACGACCTTTTTTTTTTTTGGCTGCAGGAGGGAGCCCGAGTGTTGCACAAAACCTCCCAAGAATACATCAGAAAAAGAACAGAATCGTTATAATGAAGAACTACATAATGCAAAGCCCACAGCAACACGGTACCTTTACATAATTCGACATGGCCAATACAATATGAAAGGGGAGTCAGATAAAGACTTCACTCTGACGGAATTGGGTAAGCATGTTTGTCACGGTATTTCTGCATGCTGTCATAGGCATGAAAGGAGGAGAGAGGCATTGTGTATAACATTTCACGAATTTGCATTTATTGTTGACATATTAATTATGTGAATTAATGGCACATCATTAGCATAAATAGGTGATATTGCTTAGCTGACATATAAGGATGGGTAAGCTAAAAACTGCAGAGAAATGTCACATTGCACAGCCACTGTCAAGTTTTTGGGTCATGTTGATGATAAACATTTTAATTGTTGTTTATACTGTCCTTGACTAGCCTATAAGTAATATTTTCAGAACATAAGTAAACAGTAAAATTTGCATTTAGTTCACAAATGCACCAAAGGACACATTTTGGTGAATACATGTTACTTTGTCTAGGACCTAGCAAAATGTAAAATCAGAACTTGCATGTTCATATAGATAACTATGCACCATGAGCTGTGCTCTTCAAGCAGAAAGCTGAAATATGCAGTTCTGTGACCACCGTTTTCTGCGACAAGAACAAGATTTGCTTAGCTGTAGTTCTAATCAGGAGGCACTTGACAGTGAGTTGCGAGAAATTTCAAAGGCTAGCAGTGTTATATCTTCTCAAAGTATTCGAGGACAGACTTCAAACCTTTGACATCGATCATAGGCACACATTATTAACAGAAAAGGATCTATAAAGCTCTTTCCAGTATTACACGGATAAAGAAAGATTAATAAAGATCAATTCCTACAAGCCTCTTGAGAGGGGTGCTTATAGCGTCAGCTACAATTACCTAAGTTATTCAGCACATCAGTCAAAACAAAACATTTATGCACTCTCCTTCCCAATCTAATTACGTTACCCACCGCACTATCTTAGTGGCTATGGCATTGCACTATTGAGGTCGAGGTCGCGGGTCTAATCCTGGCCAATGCGGCCACATTTCAATGGGGGTGAAATGTAAGATTGCTTGTATACTTAGACATAGGTGTACGTTAAAGAACCCCAGGAGGTCAAGATTAATCCACTGCAATGTCCCTTATAATCAGGTCCTGGTTTCAGCACATAAAACAACAGAATTTGTTTACTACTGGTTAGTTTAGTCTGTCCATATCCTGCACCACTGCTAATCACTTTCTTCAGTGCAACCTTCAGTGCAACCTTCAGTGCAACACAGGCGCAGCAGATGGTGAGCATTTGCTGCAGACACTAGGGCAAAGCACTTTGGGCAGTTTGCAGGGTCTTCAGTTGCTGGGACCCAGGCACACATTATGAAAGATGTAAGCCCAATCTGCTGTTATAATAATAGTAATCAATCAAGCAATGAGTCAATAAATAAATCAATAATGTATTTAATGTGCCTGGGGACGACACTGAAATATAAGTGCTAGTGGACAGAAAAAAAAAAGGTAAAAGTGTAAAACAACTACTACTAAAAGTTATGGGATAGAAAAATTTAATGAAAAACCAAAAACAAAAAGCTCATAGCTGCCAACTCTCCTGATTTGTCTGGGAGACTTCCGAATCATGACCAATTCTCCGATTGTATGGACACGGGCATAAATCTCCTGAAAAGCTGCCCCAGCCCTGCCTGGGAAAAAAAAGAAACTGTCCTGCTGCACAGCCGTATCATAATTGCCATTAGACACTACATAGTCAGATGCTGTCTAGTTTAAAGCCAAGCCACTGATGGTTGTAGGCAGTGCAGGCCTAACTCAATTCGCTTCATGTCGAGCTGTGCGATGAGGATTACATGTGAGGATTACGTGTCTGATATGCATTTCATAATGGCTGGTTTCCTTAGGTCAGCTTCTCTGCAGTCAAAAATTGTGGTGAATTATATCGAGTGGAAAGGTCCCGCTGTCACGAGCATAGAACCTGTTGCTTAATTGTACACCTGCTCACGCGCCATCTCCGGTCACAGTACGAGCACTGAGGCATCTAATAACTGCACTGGAAGTCATGGAAGTCACTCAGCGCAGTTTCTGTCATTTTTGGGTCCCATAATAAAAAAAGATTATTTTCTTGTCTCCCCCCCTCCTGTCCAGGCAAATATCCTGAATTTCGCGATCCTCAGGTTGGCAGGTATGAAGAACTGGATAAACAGCTACATGATGAACAACAATACAGGAGTAACACAATATTGAGATGCAGAACATGTATAGAAAGATAGGGAAACTACGGGAAGTCAAGTGAGGGTTGCAGCGAGAAAGGGGTGAGGGGTGCGAGAGGCCATGTACCCTGGTAGTGTTCTGCGGAACCTGCAGTGGAACAGAAGCTAGTTGAACCGAACATGTGGTAATTTCACGAATGATTTTGTACAAAATGAGGACGTCGGTACGAATGCATCTGCAGCTAAGTGATTGAAGTGTAGGATGATTATTCAGATTTGAAAGGTTGTTGGTGCATGAGGTCAGAAAACAATGTTTATGTATACTCGTGAACGTCTTGTGCCTGTGCTCACTTAAGATGCTATTTGAAATGCTTGGGCCATTCCACACCACTGAGGCATGCAAACAATTTGAGGAACAGAAGTGAGCTACAGAAATAACTTGTAAGTCTGCAGATAGAATTGTGCGCACGCAGGCCTCGTGATGCTACATGCTTAGACAAGGGGCAGGGAAGCTTAATGTACAGTCAAAAAGCACACAGAGATCGCTTATTTCAACAATCCTTGTCAACACTACATGATCGATAGAACAAGGAAGTCATGATAATAATAAAAATAATAAAGTCGCTTCTGTGAAATGTTTTAACTTAGGTATTCATCCGCATGTCATCCTGGACGTTATAAATTTGCACGGTGTTCCTTCTGAGACGTGATGGCGGTAGTGCTCTTCATTTCATGCACTCGTGATTTGGCATCCAGAGTGTTGTTATTTTACCCACTGGTGTTTGCTTAGTGGCTATAGTGTAAGGCTGCTAAGCACGAGGTCGTGGGATCAAATCCCGGCCACGGCGGCCGCATTTTGATGGGGACGAAATGTGAAAACACCAGTGTACTTAGATTTAGGGGCACGTCAAAGAACCCCAGGGGGTCAAAATTTCCGGAGTCCCCCACTACGACAGGCCTCATAATCAGAAAGTGGTTTTGGCACGTAAAACCCCATAATTTATTAAGTGTTGTTAATTTTGTTTCCTGTCACGTATGTGGCTCCTACCCTCCATGGGGGATTGGCAAAGAAATGGATATGCAGCTCGCAGCTGTGCCATTTTGTATTGATGGATTGTTAGTGTGAGGTAGAAGACGATCACAACAGTGACCCGCACGCTGACAAAAGTGTTGCCTGAGGTTTTTTATATAGGGAAGGCACTATGCCGGGTTGTGTAAGGCACTGAGAAAGGCGTTTGCATCACCAGGCATTTGGTGTGTTGCGACACCATGTACCCGAGCACATGAGGGTTGGACCCTCCCACTTGTAGCCGTGCTTGGCTTCGTCATGTCTGGAAAAAGGGGGATCCTGGGGGTTGAACTGATGCCGGGTGTTCGAACCTTTAAGGCAACCCGGCGGAGGCAACACACCTTTTTGGCCTCTGCTTCACATAGACGGCACGTCCAGACTGACCCACCTGGAGAAAATCGGCAGTCGCCTTTTCCTGTCCTCCTCTCCAATCTTCGTCTTTCTCTCTTGCCTTTCGCCTTTACTGTCTTCTTTTTGCTTCTTATCACTTCTTGTCACTTCCAAATTTCCTGGTGGCAAGGGTTAACTGTGTCTAATATATCGTCTTGGGTATATATATTAGGTTACAGCGTTGATGCATGGCTGGCGTTTGCAGGCATTAAAGGGAAACTGAAGAGTCTGTTGAATTCAATAAGACACTCATATACGGATGCGGGAACCTTGTAAACCATGCAGGTAAAATTTTGGGGGGGATTTTTCACTTATGAGCGATGTAATTGGTTAAAACTGCGCTGTTGCTCCGCCCCCCGTCGAGCGCCATGCGCTGCTGCTGACGCTGACGATGCGAGCGGAGACCGAAAATCGCGGCCTAGTGACGTCAGCACTCGTGCTCCGCTCCTTCGCAGTCTCCGCGACCGTGCTTGACCGTGCTTGTTTCTGCGTACGTGCCGTCATAATCTGCTTCGCTTGGCCTTGCATTCCTTTGTTCGTGTGTATGTAGAGTGGTAGTTGATGTGCGCAGCATTAATTGAAGTGGTGGGCCGATCATGCTGGCGTTCTGTGCAGCCTACGGTTGCACGAACACCAGCGGCCGCGACGATGTTCCGATGTTCCATTACTTCCCGCAAGACAAGAAGCTTTCAGCTAAGTGGGAGGCTGCTGTGAATTGAATTTCAAGCGCTCAATCACAACAGTGCTGTGCTCTAACCACTTTTGTGACGACGATTACTGCCAGAGTTCATCAATAATGCGCGAATGAGTGAGAGTAGGACTTGCTGCTAGCAGGCTTTCTAAACGCAGTGCAACAAGGTCGGGGCAACGAACACATAAAAATCAAGAAAAAGAAATGGGCATGGGCAGGACATGTAATGAGGAGGGAAGATAACCGATGGTCATTAAGGGTTACGGACTGGATTCCGAGGGAAGGGAAGCGTAGCAGGGGGCAACAGAAAGTTAGGTGGGCAGATGAGATTAGGAAGTTTGGAGGATCAACATGGCCACAATTAGTACATGACCGGGGTAGTTGGGAGAAGTATGGGAGAGGCCTTTGCCCTGCAGTGGGCGTAACCAGGCTGATGATGATGATGATGAACGAACACACAAAGACGGGACGGGTGCGGGCGGACGAATGGTAACTGGTCTTGGAAGACCTCATGAATACGCGAACTCGTCCAAACCTGGATTTTGATTTACTGCTACTTCCTTCGTGTTAGCACACTGAAAGGAAGGTGCATGTTAATCTCCCAGCCTTGATGCAGGTTTCGTCGCATACCACTGTTAATTTTCTATTCGCACATATGTTGTGAAACAGCCTACGTGCAGCTACCATAACCCAGAGCAAGTGTAAAATTCGCATATGTTTGAAAGCCAGCACACGCCAGGACGCTGCGCTCCCCCTTCTCTTGTGCACACCTTGCAGGGGCGTCTGCGTCAGCAGGCGTTTGGTGCGTTGCGGCACCACGTACCCGAGCACACGAGGGTTGGACCCTCCCGCGTGTAGCCGTGCACAGCTTAGCCGTGTCCGGGGAAAGGGGGATCCTGGCGGTTGAGCCGATGCCGTGTGTTCGGACCTTTAAGGCCCCCCGGCAGAGGCAGCACACCTCTTTGGCCTTTGCTTCACCTAGACGGCACCCCCGGACTGACCCACCCGAGGGAAATCGGCAGTCGCGTCTTCCTGTCTCTCTCTTCTCAAACCTTCGTCTTTATCTCTCACTTTTTGATCTTTCCTGTCTTGTTCTCTCTTCCATTTACTTCCTTTCTCCACGGCGGCAAGGGTTAACCTTGTGTGGCTATCCTACCTTGGGTACACCATATTTGGTTATAGTGACGGCGTACGGCTGGTGTCGTGCAGGCTTGAACACACGCTCTGCTGTGTCCCCTCATTGGGCTCCGTGGTGGGCAGTCGGTGCTGTTGCCGAACATACACATTTTCCTATGGCAGTGCAGGCCTCTGTTGTTTATGATCGGCGTCTGAAAAAGATGCGGCACCGAAGTACCATTCCAATTTTCCTTTCGAAGCAATGCTCCATCTTTCCCCAAGTACTATGTAGTCCACAGCGAAACCAACATGCCAGTAAGAAAGCTATCTCCATTCCTTATAGCCAAATGCCTGAAAGATAAAATCGGACCGACATACAAAGTCTCCAAAATGTCTAGCAGGGACCTCCTCCTAGAACTAAATGATAAAGATCAAGCAGAGAAGCTCTCTGAACTTACCAGTATTGGCGATGCGACAGTGTCCGTTTCAGCTCACAGAACACTTAATACAAGCAGGGGAGTAATATCTGAAGAAGACTTTATTAGCTTAAGCGATGAGGAACTGCTGGAAGGTTTCCAGGAACAAAATGTTACTAAGGTACAAAGAATAGTAATCCGCAGAAACGACCAAGAAATCCCCACCAAACATGTTATACTCACCTTCCGAACAAGCGTAATGCCTACTTCACCCGATGCAGTTTATGTTAAAGTCAATGTGAGACCATATATCCCGAACCCCAGACAATGTTTCAAGTGCCAAAGGTTTGGACATGCTTCACATGCATGCCGAGGACAAACAACTTGTGCTAAATGCAGCTCCAACGATCACCAATCTGAGAAGTGCACCTGTTCCCCACATTGTGTTACTTGCAAAGGAGATCATCGTGCTTACTCGCGGTCTTGCCCTTGCTGGAAAAAAGAAAGAGAAGTAATTGCACTAACTGTAAAATAAAAATCTCATTCTATGAAGCCAGAAAGCGGCTATCCTACCTTCCGCGAAGAAGTTACGCCGATGTGACGCAGATGGGGGCAGCGTCACAGAGGTCTCAGGAGTCCTCCGAGACCACGCATAGTGGTCCCGCAGTGACCCCTCCCGCCCCCGTGGTGGAAGCAGCCGGCGCTGTTCTATACTCTTCAAAGGCCCTGCAGACACCAGTCCCGAGGCAGGGCCCTAAGATCAAGTGAACTCCAAGGCCCAAGACACGTGTCTCGGCGCCAAACTCTCGGTCCTCCAGCGCCTCAGAGAGAGCGATGGAGGTCGACACAAAAACCCCAGTGTCATTGACACCGAAGGACAAGCGCTCGCTCGAGCGCGGTAAGAGGGACAAAATCCCAATAGCCACTCAAAATAAGAAAGCGATAACTTGAAGGTTATTGCTCATTTGTATTAGCTTTTTTAAATCCATGTCACCTAACATCCCACCTCTTAGTTTTTTCATAGTGCCATTTCTGACCTTTCAATTTCAAGATGGCTTTTATTATCCATTGGAATTGTAGAGGGCTTTTACACAACTTAGGTGACATCAAAGACATGTTAAGTAACTTCTCTCCTGTGGCCTTGTGCTTACAAGAAACAAACTTAGGCGAAAAGCACAAGAACATTTTAAAAGGCTTCACTGTTGTACGGCGCGACCATACTCAGGCAAACCGGCTTTCAGGTGGTGTAGCTATTGTTCTACAGAGCGGCATTGCAGCTAAAGAAGTTGCCATTAATACTCGCTTAGAAGCCGTTGCTGTCACGGTTTTAGCACATAAAACCATTACCATTTGTTCAATGTACATTCCACCACATTCACATTTTACTGTAAGAGATCTGGAGTTAATTTTAAACCAGCTACCTAAACCTTTTTAATAGCAGGTGATTTTAACGCTCGTAACATATTATGGTGTAGCAAAACAACTGACACCAGGGGACAAACACTTGAAGATTTTATCCTGACAAACGAAATATGCCTTTTAGACACTGGTGCGGCAACCTACTGCTCCCCAAGCACAGGAGCTATGAGCTGTCAAGATCTGGCGCTGTGCACTCCATTTCTCTTGATCGATTTTAAATGGAGTGTTATTAACAATCCTTATGGTAGTGATCATATGCCTGGCATTATTAGAAAATCATCTCCTTTCCCTACAGTACCATTAAGATCACCCCGTTGGAAACGCCATCTAGCAGACTGGCCTCTCTTCAGCGAGAAGGCCAGTCTGGATGACATATCAGATGATAAAACGATAGACGAAATGAATGAAAAGATTATTGTCTCCATACTTGCTGTAGCAGAACAGACGATCCCGCAATCCTCCGGCTTCTTAAGGAAAAAACTAAAACCCTGGTGGACGAACGAATGTACTCAAACTAAAAGAAGCACAAAACAAAGCGTGCGGTATCTTTCGGCGATACCCAACACAAGATAACCTCCTGTATTTCAAGAAAGCAAAGTCGAAAGCCAGGTACATGCATAGGCAAGCCGAAAGACAGTCTTGGCAAACGTATGTATCCTCCATGAATAGCTCATTAACATCCAAAAGCATGTGGGATCAGCTTCGTAAGTTTAGAAGCGAGTACGCTCCTTATACGATCCCCATACTCTCACCTCCAGGTACACAAACGAATTTAAAAGAACAAGCAGACATATTAAGGCAGCATTTCCGTGACATATCAAGCTCAATGAACTATTCCACTGAATTTCAAAAATTTAAACAATCAGCAGAAAAACAAAAGCTTCCGACAAGGGGAAGTTCCGAGAGATCATATAATGCCCCCGTAACACTTCCGGAAATCAACAGAGTACTCACTACGGGCAAAAAAACAGCACCAGGTCTGGACAGAGTACATTACACAATGCTCGCATGCCTATCTCTAAAAGCAGTTATAACATTGCTCTGCTTTTTCAACATAATCTGGGAAACAGGAAAAATGCCAAATGAGTGGAAAAAAGCCATTATAATCCCTTTCTTGAAAGCTGGAAAGCATCCTACAACAGCTACCAGCTACCGACCTATAGCACTCACAAGCTGTCTTGCCAAGTCCTATGAATCCATTATAAACATCAGATTGGCAGACATCCTCGAAACTGAGAACCTGCTCGATAATCATCAGTGTGGGTACAAGAAAGGCTGCTCTACAAAAGATCGTCTAGTTCGGTTAGAACACGAGATACGTGCGGCCTTTCTACACATGCAATATTGTCTCACATGTTATCTTTGATCTAGAAAAGGCGTATGACTCAACATGGAGGTTTGGTATTTTAAGGGACCTAGCAGATTTAGGGATCCGCGGCAGAATGCTTAAATGTCTAGCTGATTTCATGTCCGATCGAATATTCCAAGTGCGCTTAGGAACTGTGCTGTCCCGCGTATTTATTCAAGAAAACGGAGTACCTCAGGGATGCGTATTAAGCGCAACATTGTGGTGAAAATGAAATTTCTCAATAATGTAGTTCACAATCATGCAGAGGAAAAGAAACATGCATGAAGTGTACTGCCAATGGCCATCCATCTTGCAATGCTCCTGCATAATGTCTGAATTGCAAGGGCGATCACCTAGCTTACTGATAGAGCTGCCTTTGCTGGAAAAGAGGACAAAATCATTGCAATCACTGTAAAGGAAAATATCTCATTCTATGAAGCGAGGAAAAGGCTAGGGCACTTACCTCAAGTAAGCTATGCCAGTGTGGTGGGGGCAGCGCTACACCAGCTTTCGGAGTCTACAGGGTCCACACAAGGTGTGCCTGTAGAAACCTCATCTGCCCCCTTGGTAGTGGCAGCCAGTGCTGCCCCACCGCTTCCAAAGGCTCCGGAGACCACGGTCTTGCAGGGCTCTAAGACAACTCGAACATCAAGGTCTGAGGCACGTGCCTCAGCGTCAATCTTTCAGTCCTCCAGTGCCTCCTGACAGAGCAGTAGAGGTCAGTACCAATACACCAGTGTCATTGACACCAAAAGACCAGCGCTCTCTCAAGCACGCAAAGAGGCATAAACTTCCAATATCTGCTCCAAAAAGTACAGGTAAACTAACAGTTACCATTTTTATCCACAGTCCCTTTTTAAACATAAGTTACCTATAATATGTATTTGACTAATTTATGCTTGTATATTCTTGAGTCTGTTCCATCATGGCTTCTATTATACAGTGGAACTGCAGAGGTCTACACATAACTTAGGTGACATAAAAGACATCATAAATATTTTCTTCCCAGTTGTCTTTTGTTTACAGGAAACAAACCTATGCCCCAAAAACTGGAATTTTTAAGAGGTTCTTTTCTCTTTAAAGAAGACAGAAAACACCAGCCGACTGTCTGGAGGAGTTGCCATTGTTGTGAAAGGCGGCGTTCCTACCCTAGAAATTAAACTGAATACTCCTTTCGAAGCGGTTGCTATCACTATTCCCTCTTTTAATACTATAACAGACTGTTCTTTGTACTTACTACCCCACGACAGTGTAAATGTGAAAGATCTTGAAAAGCTGGTTGAACAGCTACTGGGCCCTTTTACACTCATAGGTGATTTTAATGCCCATCGTACTCTTTGGGGAACTGAGAAAACTGACCAGAGAGGACAACTCAGAAAATTTTGTTCTAACAATATCTGTCTTAAACTCAGGAGTGCCTATAATTTTAGCTGTCTTGATTTAGCTTTCTGTTCACCTTCTCTTTTTATTGATTTTAGCTGCGAAGTGTTGGACCATCCATCAGCAGTGACCACTTACCTGCCGTAATCAGTCATCAGCTTTACTCATCATCACTTGCAAACTATGCCATTGGAAGTTCCAACTGGCAGACTGGCTGCTTTTCACAGAAATTGCCAAACTTGAACGTTTTTTAGCTGACCTAGGTGTCGATGAGATTAGTGAAACTTTTACTAATTGCATAATCACGGTAGCCGAAAGAGCCATACCCCAGTCTTCTGAGCAACATTAAAAAAAAGAACAACTAAACCCGTGGTGGACAAAGGAATGTACGGAAGTCAAAAAAGAACAATACGGCCTGGGGCAATCTTCGTAGAAACCCAACATACAACAAACCTAGTGAACTTCAAACAGAAAAAAGCCCATGCACGATACATTCGTAGACAAGCCGAAAAACACTGTTGGCAGAAAAACGTCTCCTCAATTAATAGTTCAGTCACCTCCAAGTGCATGAGGGAACAGGTAAAGAAATTTGAAGAGGATTACTCATTCTACACAATTTCTTTACTCTCAAGTCCTCGTATACAAACAACACTCTAAGAACAAGCAAACATTCTGGGAGAATAATTCTACAGTGTATCAAGTTCTGCCAACTGCACACACACATTTGATACAAAAACTCTGTTAAAGAACAATTACCAACAACAGGTGCAGCCGATGAACCGTACAATGCTCCCCTCACATTCACGGAATTAAATAGTGTACTTTCAGCTGCAAAGAAAACTGCAGTTGGTATGGGCTGCATTTGCTGCACCATGTTTGCCCACTTGTCAGAAACATCCGTAAAAGCATTACTAAAATCCTTTAACAAGATCTGGGAAACTGGAAAAGTGCCGAAAGCATGAAAAAATGCTGTAATTATACTTTCAGTAAAATCTGAAGAACTCCCAACATCCCCCAGCGGCTACCACCCGATTTCTCTCGCCAGTTGTTTGGAAAAGTCATACGAATGTGTTGTGAACACCAGGCTAACGTTTATCCTCAAAACGGAAAAGTCCTTAAGAGGAAGCTTTAGCTCGGGTGCTCCTATCTAAATACATGTAAAAGGAGAATTCGTTTTTCTTGGCAACCACTGCACCAAATTTGACGAGGTTTGTTGCATTTAAAAGAAAAACATAAATTCTAGTGACTGTTGGTTTCGAATTTTTGAGTTAGGTCATCAATTTTTTATTATAGATTGGCAAAAATTAAAATTTAAAAAAAACGAAACTATGAAGTTTACAACTCTAACTCAACAACGAAAAACGATAATACAATTCTGTGAATTGCATCTAATAGTACATCTAAAGCGGACAAAATTGGTATGCTGCACATGAATATGAAAAATTTTAGTAATATGGAAATACAGCTTTTGCAGAACCCTTGTAACCAACGTAACAAATTCACGTAAGATGTAAAATGACATATTTCTCCGCTTTGAATGATCTAATGGATGCCGTTTACAGAACCGTAATATCTGTTCTTGATGCAGAGCTATGAATTTGTAAACTTTGTGCTTCTATTTTTTTCAGACGGTCGAATATTTGAAAATCTTTTTAACAAAGTTCAAGCCCTAAATCGAAATTCCGCTTCCAACAGTCACTAGAATTTACCTTTCTCTCTCAAATGCAACAAATTTCTTTAAAATCGGTCAAGGGTTTATCTCAGAAAAACGTTTTTGCGTTTTACATGTCTTTGAAAAGGCCGCGTCGCAGTTGGGCCCGAGCTAAAGCTTCCTCTTAAATATGGGTCTACCCAAGAAAACGGTGTGCCTCAGGGCTGTGTTTTAAGTGCAGTTTTGTTTCTGGTTAAAATGAACTCTGTTAACAAGGTCATACCATATACCCTTATGCATTCTCTTTACGTTGATGATCTCCAAATTGATTTCTGCGCATCTAGCACAACAGCATGTGAACAGCAGATCCAAATCACTCTATACAAATTGACACAATGGGCTGATACAAACTGCTTCCATTTTTCATTGGAAAAAACTTTTGCTGTGTTCTCTCAAAAGAGGGGCTTACAACCGGACCCCTTCCTGAAACTAAATCAAATAGTACTGCCAGTTAAACAAGAAGACAAGATTTTAGGGGTCATATTCGATAAAAGCTAAATTTTTTTTTACACACATTAATAACCTAAAGGTTCAAACAAATAAGACCCTCAATGTCCTAAAAGTCCTGTCGTGGAAGCACTGGGGTTCTGACCATAAACGTCTCCTACATATTTATCCTTCTTTGTTACGTAGCAAACTGGACTATGCATGCATAGCATATGGTTCAGCCAGACAATTGTACCTTAAGCGGTTATATCCCATGCATAATAAAGGACTACGCTTAGCAACCGGTGCCTGTAGGACCTCACCCATTCCCAGTTTGTATTCCGAGAGTAATGAACCGTCTTTAGATCACAGAAGAACGCAACTCGGGTTGACATACATTCTAAGAGTTCGCTTATCACCAGACCATATTTGCCATAACATTATCACGCACAGTGACAAATGACTATGCTACCCAAACAAACCAAATACTATAAGACCACTCATACTTAGATAAGAAAAATGCCATGACTACAGTGTTTCTGCTGAAGCACTTTCTGTCACTCAAAGGCCAACTAGAATAGCTCCTTGGAATGAGTTCATGAAATTTCTAAATTTTTTATTGACGCATTAAAAAAAAGATGCCTCGTGAACACATATTACAGAAATTTCGCACAGTGCAACACATGTACGAAACTACAAAGAATTTTACACCAATGGCTTGAGGATGCCCATTTATGTCAGAAGCAGCGTAATTGAAGATACGTGGGAACACATAGTCAGACTACCACAGTTTGTATCAGTTTTCACTGCTTAATGTTATGCCTTGTGGATGGCAGTACAAAAGATTATCAATGCCAAATGCAAGAAATCTATAATTTATACAGATTCTTTAAGTGCACTTAAGGCTCTGAATACACAATCGCAGTACGAACCCATCATAGGCGATGTCCTACATATACTAACACACCTAAGTAAAAGCCAGACCATTCATTGCTTCTGGGTCCCAAACCACGTTGGGATACCCAGAAATGAAAAAAACAAATCAATGTGCAACAAGGACAAGAATTCTAAATGTTTGAGGAGTTAACATACCTGTTAGGGATGGGATTCAAGCTGTTCGTAAGGGACTACTCTAACTGGCAATGCAAATGGAAATTGAAAGAGAACAATAAACGTCAGCTCATTAAACCTCTCCTTGGGGAGTGGAAAACATGCTACCATCAAGAAAGCGTCATCAAAGTAACTCTTTGTCGACTTCGCATAGGCCACACGCAAATCACACATAATTACTTATCGAGAGAGGAGGAACAGCCAACATGTGACAAATGCCATGAACCGTTAACAGTAATGCACATTGTAATCGCATGTCCAAATCTTGCACTGTGTAGACAAAAGTACATCCGCACATTGCACAAGTCACACACCCCATTTCACTCAATGCTGATGTTAGGAGATGATGCACTGATCCTCTGACTGATGTGACTGGATTTTTAGACGAAACAGATTTTTAAAGTAAGCTTTAATTACTGCAGGATATGCTGCATTTACTAACAAAATTTTATCGCCCTATGTCTGGTGCAGCATAGCCTTAGTCGCTTTTGTTCCAATAAACCCAATTGAACTAACTAATCGAGAAATTTGATGTCAATTTGAGCATTTCTTCATGTGTTTTTACTCTGCACCTTCGTCCATTTTTGGTACCATGTTTCAGTCACGCCACCACCAGGTTTTCGTGAAATGGCATTAATAATCATAATATATAATGGCATAATGTATAATGCCAGGGTAGGCAAGAAGCAGGTTGGAGACAAGTCAGTCGGGGAATATGGCATAGGCTCTAGGAATAGCAGGGGAGAGTTATTAGTAGAGTTTGCAGAACAAAATAATATGCGGATAATGAATACCTTCTTCCACAAGCGGGATAGCCGAAAGTGGACGTGAAGAAGCCTGAATGGCGAGACTAGAAATGAAATAGACTTTATACTCTGTGCTAACCCTGGCATCATACAAGATGTGGACGTGCTCGGCAAGGTGCGCTGCAGTGACCATAGGATGGTAAGAACTCGACTTAGCCTAGACTTGAGGAGAGAACGGAAGAAACTGGTACATAAGAAGCCGATCAATGAGTTAGCGGTAAGAGGGAAAATAGAGGAATTTCGGATCAAGCTACAGAACAGGTATTTGGCCTTAACTCAGGAAGAGGACCTTGGTGTTGAAGATATGAATGACAATCTTATGGGCATGATTAAGGAATGTGCAATAGAAGTCGGTGGTAACTCCGTTAGACAGAATGCCAGTAAGCTATCGCAGGAGACTAAAGATCTGATCAAGAATCGCCAATGTATGAAAGCCTCTAACCCTACAGCTAGAATAGAACTGGCAGAACTCTCAAAGTTAATCAACAAGCGTAAGACAGCTGACATAAGGAACTATAATATGGATAGAATTGAACATGCTCTTAGGAACGGACGAAGCCTAAAAGCAGTGAAGAAACTAGGAATAGGCAAGAATCAGATGTATACGTTAAGAGACAAAGCCGGCAATATCATTACTATAATGGATGAGATCATTCAAGTGGCTGAGGAGTTCTATAGAGATTTATACATGGCACCCACGACGATAATGAAAGAGAGAATAGTCTAGAGGAATTTGAAATCCCACAAGTAACGGCAGAAGAAGTAAAGAAGCTTTCTTTACGAGCAGGCAGCTGGGGAGGATCAGGTAACATTAGATTTGTTTAAGGATGGCGGGCAGATTGTTCTAGAAAATACTGGCCACCCTGTATACGCAATGCCTCATGACTTCGAGTGTACCGGAAACTTGAAAGAACGCTAACATAATCCTAATCCATAAGAAAGGTGATGTCAAAGACTTGAAAAATTATAAACTGGCCAGCTTACTGTCAGTTGCCTACGAAGTATTTACTAAGGTAATTGCCAATAGAATCAGGAACACCTTAGACTTCCGTCAACCGAAAGACCAGGCAGGATTCCGTAAAGGCTACTCAACAATAGACCATATTCACACTATCAATCAGGTGATAGAGAAATGTGCGGAATATAACCAACCTTTATATATAGCTTTCATTGATTACGAGAAAGCGTTTGATTCATTCGAAACCTCAGCTGTCATGGAGGCATTACAGAATCAGGGTGTAGACGAGCCGTATGTAAAAATACTGAGAGATATCTATAGCGGCTCCACAGCCACCGTAGTCCTCCATAAAGAAAGCAACAAAATCCCAATAAAGAAAGGCGTCAGGCAGAAAGATACGATTTCTCCAATGCTATTCACAGCGTGTTTACAGGAGGTATTCAGAGACCTGGATTGGGAAGAATTAAGGATAAAAGTTAATGGAGAATACCTGGAGAGTAACTTGCGATTCGCTGATGATATTGCCTTGCTTAGCAACTCAGGCGACCAATTGCAATGCATGCTCACTGACCTGGAGAGGCAAAGCAGAAGAGTAGGTCTAAAAATTAATCTGCAGAAAACAAAAGTAATGTTTAACAGTTTCGGAAGAGAACAGCAATTTACAATAGGTAGCGAGGCACTGGAAGTGGTAAGGGAATACATCTACTTAGGGCAGGTAGTGATGGCGAATCCAGATCATGAGACTCATGAGACGGAAATAATCAGAAGAATAAGAATGGGCTGGGGTGCATTTGGCAGGCATTTTCAGATCATGAGCAGCAGGTTGCCATTATCCCTCAAGAGAAACGTGTATAATAGCTGTGTCTTACCAGTACTCACCTACGGGGCAGAAACCTGGAGGCTTACGAAAAGGGTTCTACTTAAATTGAGGACGACGCAACGAGCTATGGAAAAAAGAATGATGGGTGTAACATTAAGGGATAAGAGAAGAGCAGATTGGGTGAGGGAACAAACGCGTGTTAATGACATCTTAGTTGAAATCAAGAAAAAGAAATGGGCATGGGCAGGACATGTAATGTGGAGGGAAGCTAACCGATGGTCATTAAGGGTTACGGACTGGATTCCAAAGGAAGGGAAGCGTAGCAGGGGGTGGCAGAAAGTTAGGTGGGCGGATGATATTAAGAAGTTTGCAGGGACGACATGGCCACAATTAGTACGTGACCGGGTTTGTTGGAGAAGTATGGGAGAGGCCTTTGCCCTGCAGTGGGCGTAACCAGGCTGCTGCTGATAATGATAATGACTTTATTTCCATCTAGGAGAGAAAAGAAAGAGAAAAAGTCTGACATGGCTGGTCTTCTCCCCGGTGATGAAATGTATACTTTTTAATTCTTTTTAAGCAGGTGAACATTGGTTAGTCGACCTGACATTGGTATTGAAATAAGCAAGAGTAGTTAAAATTATTATAAACAGGTGGCACAGAAACGAAACGCCAGTTAGAGTAGTCAGCATACAGCATCTCACACAGTTCAGTTTGATCAGTACATATCGTTATGCTGCGCGGCAGAACCAAAGAGAAGAAGAAATGCCTGACTGCCTGCGATCTCTTCTCTGTACCCCCTCGATCCCCTTTTGTAAGTAAACCCATCTCATCTATAACAATTTTATACACTGAGATCACTGCAAAAAGTAAGAATAACTAAATGGCATACACAAAATCTGAGGACAGCTAAGCACTTTATATCAATTATGAATGCAAAATAATTGTCTGATTGAATGCTGCTGAACAGTCCTTCAAGGTATGAGCTCCTCATGGGCAAGTAGGTGCATTGAGACACTTGGCCAACGCCTCCTTGATAGCACAAGGCTGGTGCACTTCGATCCGGGATGTCATGCTACCTTGCCCGACTGCCATAGGATCTAAGGGCGACGCTCCCAATCAAGCGGCAGTGATTTTGACATCACCGCTTTTGTCAAGCCGGGCTTGGCAATAGAAATTTTGGTCCAAGTAGCACGATGTCATAAAGAAGAGTGCACAGGCCTGCTATCTAGGAGGCGCTGATTTAGCCCATTGGGTAAGACACTCGGCTCCTGAGCGTTGGGTCGTAGGTTCGAAACTCACTACCGGCAATGTTTTTTTATTTTGAATTTATTCTTTTGTTATACATTAATTTCTTTATAGCCATTACTGAGGTGAAATTGGAACGCGGGCGAGAGCTTGCGCAGACAAGGAATGTGTAGATAACACAGGCATTTGGAGAAAGAGGGTGATGTGGCATCGCAGCGATGCCCTCTTCCCTCCTGCAACACCTGGCACGCCAGTGCAGCAGCAGGTGTTTCCTTTTGCCCGCTTTGCCCCGTTGAGGTGTGCACATGAGGTAGCATCGCAGCCAATGGGAATTTAGGTGCCGTTTTGCTGCTACAGACGCCGGCTTTTTCACTTAATGGGCCATTTGGTGCTTTCGCATCAACCGTCTATTAGAAATTAAGCAATACAAGGTAAACATTTTGATTAACTTGAGAGACAAATTTTTGTATTTCTTTTTTAGGCGTTGTTGGGTCCGTATCATGCCCATGGAAGTTAAGAATTTTTGGTGGTGTGTGGTTTAACATGTATTTGCCAGAAGTTGTTCTGTGTCAATGTACTTGCCAAATGTCTCAACTTCCTGTCACATATTTAACCTTATTTTTTAAAATCAATAATGGTATATACAAAAGTTGGGAAATGTTCGTTTTTAGTTCCATTTTACTGTCAGATTGAATGGTAATTATATATGTCATGCACTGGGCATTACATCTCCTTCTTTAAAAATTGGTGCTGAGGGATGGTCATCTGTAAAGGAGATATTTGTAGAACATTTTGCTGCAATCATTTAACTACCATAAGTGCTTAGCATAGTGCACACTGCTGAATCCATGGGTAACTGTTTAAACTGATTTCAGTTAGAATTGGCCTCCTCTTAATGCTCCACCATTGCGTGTAACAGCTGTCCTCCGTACACTTTCTTGGGCATTTGTGTATGTGTGTACTATATCTAGCCCTGTGAGCATTTGCTGATGCCACTCATGGTCATGGCAGTGGATGTGGAACATCTTTTCACCTGCAGGCACCGCATAGTACGTAAACTTATGTTTAAACTTTTAACACGAAAGTGTTTTATGTCGGGGTCCACGATCAGTTTCCTGCAACGGACATGACGTCAGGAGTGAACACACAAAATATGAATTCTTGACAGGGATGGTGCCGCCATCTAGGAGTGGTGGAGTGAAGTATCGCATCATGACACTAACGAGCTTCGATAGTGAGCGCTTTGGCAGTCTCAGTGCAGCAGAGGCTCCAATGCAGCACTATTCTCCTGAAGTGACGACAGTCTTTGCTTACGGTTTGTCATTCACATTGGGTTAGCCTGTGACCCCTCGTTATCTGTGGAGTTCAGCTTCAACATGCATCAGCAGTGCTTACATGTCACCTACTGCTTTGCTTGTGGTGACACCAACTAAGAAAACTGCTGTGCTAAGCAGTACATAAAGGCAACGACATCGATGGGTGAATCTCGCTTTGGTCCATCAAGAGACATGCTGGCATGAAGCAGAACGCCTTTGTGCATTCACAGCATACGCTATGAACTCTGCCACTTGCATTCCTGAAGCTGAGAGTGTCGCAACTCGGCTGGCTGCCAAAGACACTATGGAGCTGGGCCAAAATGCTTGTACCTTCGCCAGTGTGACTTGGCAGCAGAACGCCGCGCACCAAGCAACATGGTTGCCGGCCCGCAAATCATGTGCCTTTCGCTTCAGTGGATCGTGAGTTCGCGAAGCGATTTACTAACCACCCGATCAGTTTGGTTGTGCAGTTTGCAAATGCCTGTGGTTTATGGCGGATATGCACTGTGCTCTGGCATGTGCAATGCAGTGTCTTCAGGGGATGTTTCCAGCTCGCAAGTCGTTTGACAACTTTCACTGGTTTGGCAATTGTGGCCCCCTGAGTGGTAGGGTTCCACTGATGGCTACTTGCAACTGAATTCTTCACATGCAATAAACATGCGACAGCTTCTGTGAAGACACATTTTACTTTCATGTTCTACCGATTCCTATGAAAGAGGGATGAACCATATTTCGCTTCCTCACATTTTTGTCTTTTTTTTTTTAATTGTGTGTTACAGGCCGCAAGCAGGCAGATCTGACAGGCCAGCGGCTGAAACACTTGGGAGTCCCTTTCTCGCGACTTGTTCACTCAAGCATGACACGAGCCATTGAAACGGCCGAGATCATTCACAAGCACTTGGAAGCGCTTCCCATGGAATCGTGCGAGTTAATTCGGGAAGGGGCACCTGTGCCTCCCGAACCTCCATTTGGAACCTGGAAGCCTGAAGCCAAGGTGGTTGCAGGAGTTCTCAATATGTGTTAGTACAAGGGTGTGAAAGTCGACTAGTTAACTTGTGAATAACCCAGCAAATAGGGCAGACAACAGGACAAGGAAAACTTAACATATAGGCTTGTTATACACATACAGCAAGAAAAATTTATATCATTCCCTTTGTATACTCTAGTTTATTGCTCTCGCATATCTTGCGAGTCTCCCAAATTTTTCGTAATGTGTGCAATTTGAGCTCACTTTAAGATTTTACAACTGTGGCATCAATTCAATATTTATGAAAAATAAGTTCGCTTCTCAAAAAGTTTCGTCAATGGTATTCGAACCTTAGTCAATAGTGAAAGTCTTCTGATAGTGAAAGGACACAAAAGGGTTACCTGCTTCAAGCAAGTCTATACAGACAAGCTCCTGAACAATGCAAAATTGGCAATACCAAAGTAGCTGAAAAGTCGCTGTGATCTAACAACAGTGTGTTGCTTGCCAATCCTTGTTCCAAGTTTGGTGCTGCTTGTGTACTGCCTGTTGTGACTCACTGTTAACCCTTTAAAGATGAGGCATATAAATACCTGAAAAAATGGTTTATTTTCTTCTAAATCTGCAAAACACATTGAGAATAAACATAATCAATGAAAAGAAAAACAATGTTTTATAGAAACTTTTTCACCAATAGAAGGGAGATCTTGCATCGGTCTGCTGCCTCAGACCATGCTTTCAAAAGAATTCAAGCCACATGTCGAACTTCTTCCTTGTCCTGTGTTCGTGCTCTAAACCAACAAATGACACTTGTTGCCTGTCGTTCAGTGTTGGCCGATGACATGTAGCAACAAACTTGCTACTCAACACTGAAACTTGGCTAGGAAATAAATTTTTTCTGCTATATTGCCTGTAGGCTATACTCGTCCGTAAAGGGTTAATAAAGTGTGGGTATATTCCTAAAAAAAAATGAAAAGGCATGTGCCCAGGGAAAGCTATAAAAAAATGCATGTTATTCGCTCATCCCCTCCTACTTCTCTCTGGTTCTAGGTCTGCCTGATTTTTCTAATATTAAGGTTCATAGCTTGGCAGGTTTACTACCACATTTACGAAGTTTATTAGTGGATCATTATCAATGAATCATTTTGCTTTTTGTTATTTTTTTCTTTCAGTTTTGGTGTGTTTCCAAAAAAGTTTTCCGAATTCCATTTTTTCAATACTGTGGGTGCCCCTCACTTATGCATTCCTAAGAAAAATGGAAGCATTGCTGTTAACTGCTTCTTTGCTGGCCTTGCAGCTGTAGTATGATAAAGCCTATATGAATCAATTGCTTCTTTAAGCATTTGATTAAAGTATGCAGCATATTTTCCTGATACATTTTGTATGCAATGATTGCGTTCAGTCTTTCTTTCTTGTCCTCTATGTGCTGTTTGCCATGCTATTCATTAGCCCCCATGCAGTGGGCCTCCATTTTGCCTGCCTGGGGGCTAAGCTAAAGTAGTTGCTTCATGCTTGAGAAGATTGAGGTCACATTCCAAGTTACAATTTTGCGAGCCAAAGCGGAAATGGAACTGGTTGAAAAAGTCCTTTAGCCTGCTGTTGAAATCTTGTAGCAGTAGTTCAAGTGGCAGTAGTGGTAGCAATTAGTAAACACATGGTACTTTTGGCTTACTGATTTCAGGCCCAAAGTGCTATAACAAAACATGCAAAAGTTTGTGCTGACTACAATAACTCACAACCAACCTCAGAAGAGCCTTGTCATAGAAATATTTAGCAAAAATACTAAAGAGCCTCTTGCTCTGCTAGTATTCCAAAAAGCAGTCGCCATTTTCATCTTTCAGAAGTTTTGTTCAATGGGTGGTGGGAGATATTTTTATGGTACCTTCAGTGTCACAATATCAGTCCACTGAGCAGAAAATGTTGAGCTGTATGTATATTTTCGTAAATAGTGCATTTCAGCTACATTAACCTAGATATGTCTTTATTCCGCTAGAGTTTGTGTGACCCTGTACCATTTGTATCGAGATTTTACTGTTATTGTGACCTGAAAATTTTTAAACTCTGAAGCTTTCCTTCTTGAGAAACTTGCATGAGTTTTCATGGTAGCTTTGTGCTAGCTCTGTGCTACTTTTAGGCGGATGACAATTTTTCCCTTTCATGAAGTATTCTGTCTTATGGATTCCTGCAGAGTTGGGCCAATATGATGTAATGAGTACTTTTGCTTAATTCTGTTCCTTTCTTATCATCTTCCATTCAAGGCTGGCTGATCTTTGCTTTAATGTGGGTGCAGGGTGGCTCAGACCCATGGCAGAGTGTAACAAGCAATGGCATTGAATTATACTTGCTACATTATCCAGATCCCGATTTGTCATGTAATGCAAAACATGTGAGATTCCAGATTTCCCCCCAAGCAATCTACCGTACAAGGTTGGCAAAGGATTCCCTGCCATTTTTCTCTACAATTGTGCATGCGGAGGTTGTGCTGGTTTGTCGTTTCCACTGTGATGGCCACCACTGTAACCTGTGCTCCATAGTTGTAGCCTCACAAACTGCCACAATACTTGGAGGATTGTGCACAATGCCAGCAAAAGGCTGTTTGACTACTGGCCTGAGTAGGTACACCTGCATTTATTCTATCATGGCTGGATCAGCCCATTGGCACAATGACATGTCCTTCACAAATGTGGAGATAGTCCTCTTTGGTTTTTGGTTCTGAGATAAAAAAAAGGGCCTGATTTGCTCTTTCTTTGTGCTGTTCATTGTGCACGTCATTCAGATATATTTTTCGTGACACTACTGCAGTCCTTTATTGCATCTCAACCTTGTGCACTTAGCTCTTCTCATCCCATGTCTCCCCTTTTTGCATAAAAACATGTTGGAGCTACTGGAGCTGACTAAGGGGGTTGACCTTTGTTACCAGTTTTTTACAGATGGTGCCCGGATAGAAGCCGGCTTTCGCAAGTATTTCTACCGTGCAGCTCCCAGTCAAAAGGAGGACTCTCACGAGATCATCGTTTGCCATGCCAATGTCATTCGATATTGGATGTGCAGGTGTGTGTGTGTTTGCGTGTGTGTGTGTGATGCTTCCCTGAAGCATGTGATTGTTTAGCGTCCGCTTTCAGATATATTTTGGTTACCTGTAACCCCATGCAGTGACTCAAGGGCTGTAGCAGTCTGTTGCTGACCACAGCCTCTTTATTTATGTGGAGCCATAAATCCAGTCACTCAATGAGCCGTTCACTGGTAGCTGTGCGCTTAAGACTGCTTGTAATGATCCCAGATATAACCATCTGCTAATTACAATGACCGGTCTTTATTACCCTACACTAGGGGTTCTCCTCAAGCATGTTGGTCCCAGCAAACCCTGCTAAGCTCCATGAAGTGCCAGGGAAACCTTCCGCTTCCAAGGGCGCTTTTTACATTAGTTCGTGTTACACTTACATGCAATAAATTCGGAAGCAAGGGCATTAAACAAATGTATGTTCACCGACGTGATAAATTTGTTTCAAAATGCAACTGAACTCACTTTGCTTCCATGAATAAATCGATGTGAGGCTCAGTCTCACACTCTAGGCCAGCCTCACATCAGCTGCTAGATTTTTGCCGATTCCTATGCTTATTTTTCAGATAAGTTAGTATTGAGAATGCCTGTTCACAGGCATATGTTGTTGTAAATGGCAGGAGCATGTCCACTGCCTTACCAAACAGATGTGGGAACAAAGGAACAGCCTACATCCAAAAGGCAACACTGGTAGCCAAATTTATCTTTAAGGGGTGGACCTGGGTCCAGGATAAAAACAGTTTTAGAGACGTGAAATTTTCAGGACATCTTCAATCTTGTGTGCTGATTCCAAATGCTATGCAATTAGATTTTTCTAAGTCGATCTAAAGAAAGTTGCAATTATTTTTTGTGTTATAAATATGGGATGTGACATGCAAAAAATTGTGCTCAGCCAATAGAGCTAAAATTAAGCATGTATCTTCCTGAATGTTCAAAGAGTGCAAGTTTGCATTTTAATGTTTATATGTGTACTTTAGCTGAAGTTATGAAATCCCAAAGTTGCAACTTTGCAAATGTGAATTTTAATTGGTGATTTCTACAAGGTTTTCAAAGTGTTGCAATGTCCTAAAACACTATATCGTAGCTTTTATGCACTCTCTGATTCTCTAGCATTAATGAAAAAAAGAAATCAAAAGGGAAAGGCAGGGAGGTTAACCAGAGGGGAAGATCCGGTTTGCTACCCTATGCTGAGGAAAAGAATCAAGAGGTTTGAATGAGTAGCAGGGACACAGTGCTACTCCCAAAATTTTAAGACTTGGAAAAATAATTTTTGAGAAACATGCAAGAATGGGTCTGCGAATATCTGAAAGTTTCGAATAACCAAATGAATAGTGTCGTATTCGATACGGTCTTCGAATCGAATAGTCACTATTCGTAAACGCAAATATTTTTCAAATACTTTTCGAATATTTCAAAGCGTAACATAACCTAACATTGAACATAAAATTGGAGCAAAAGCAAAAAAAATTTTCAACCCTGCGGGGAAAGTATAGACATAAAACATGAGAACTTGTGAAGTGGGGCTGGCTTATGTCCCTTAGGCAGCCATATGCGAAAGGCTATAAAGTAATTATTCACACTCTCTCGAGAGTCATGTGCATGTGAAGAAACTACTTGTTTGCTCTTTATTCTCCATTTCTGTTTAATGCCTTGCTTTAATTTTTGTTTTTTAGTTCTTTGGCGAGCACCCCAGCAAAAGCTGGCTGTCATGTGAAAAGTTTAATGCTTTGTATTTGCACAAAAATGCGTAATTTGTGAAGTTAGGATATCTAATCGTTATAGTAGTTTAAATGTGTGTAATTGGTACCTGCATGAGCAATAAGGAAGAATTGAAACTGAGAAAAAAAATCTCGCATAGACTCCTCTGGGAGTTTTCTAAGTAAGCGTAAGCATTGTGCCATTTGTTCATCTCCACGTAGCCCAGTGTCATTATCAGTTTTATGAAACTTGATCCGACCAGTATAAACGACAGCGTTGCAGCAATACCAACCGATGCGGACAGCAGCGCAATGTGCACTGATGACTTTCCGATCATTATAAGCCGTTATCGCTCTTTAGCGCCTTGCCCATCCGCATCGAACCATTATCAACCGTGGCAAACCGTACTCCGGCACTGGCTGCGTATAGCGCAGCGGCGCGGGCCCCCATCTTGAAAGCGATCTGCGATGCTGACAAAGAGTGCTGACTGCTGACAGCTTCCCACGCTGTGTTTTCGCCGCTTACCTAGCCTTGAAGAGAGGCGTGTGCACCTATATCTTGAAAGCGATCTGCAGAAGTGGCAGAGTGAGGCGTGTGCTGAGAGCTCCGCGAGTGCTGTCTTCTCGCCACTTTGTTGGCGTTGAAGCAAGAGGCTGCACGAAGGTGAATCCGCTTGCTGCTGCCGTCGCTAGCTCGAAAGCGATTCTCTTAGGGACTGACGGAGGGATGGTTTTCTTGTTGGGTAAGCACAGAAATGCTTACGCATTTAAGAAACTGATCAGATGGAATTTCGTTCGCAAATCATGTCTGTAGTGTGAACAGCGTGACACGTTACCCATAGGGATACGTAGGCCTCCATACAAGATGCATAGTGGGCAAACGACGCTTCATAACATACTATGTAATGACAGAAACTTGCTAACATTAAGAATACTAGGATGTGAACAGCATTTTATAATTACTGTGATAACAGCAGTTCATTATCCGAAAACTATTCGGTATTTGATTCAATTCTGTTTTGGCACTATTCAATTCGTATTCGGTTCGGTCTCAAAAATCACTGTTCACACACCCCTAAATGTCCTTAAATAATCGGAAGAATAAGAATGGGCTGGGGTGCGTTTGGCAGGAATTCTCAGATCGTGAACAGCAGGTTGCCATTATCCCTCAAAAGAAAAGTGTATAACAGGTGTCTCTTACCAGTACTCGCCTACAGGGCAGAAACCTGGAGGCTTACGAAAAGGGTTCTACATAAATTGAGGATGATGCAACGAACTATGGAAAGAAGAATGATGGGTGTAACGTTAAGAGATAAGAAAAGAGCAGATTGGGTGAGGGAACAAACGCAAGTTAATGACATCTTAGTTGAAATCAAGAAAAAGAAATGGGCATGGGCAGGACATGTAATGAGGAGGGAAGATAACCGATGGTCGTTAAGGGTTACGGACTGGATTCCAAGAGAAGGGAAGTGTAGCAGGGGGCGGCAGAAAGTTAGGTGGGTGGATGAGACCAAGAAGTTTGCAGGGTCAACATGGCCACAATTAGCACCGGGGTAGTTTGGGAGAGGCCTTTGCCCTGCATTGGGCGTAGCCAGGCTGATGATGGTGATGATGAAATATTATTGAGTGGAATATGGAGAGTGGTCTGAATTTGAGGCTTTGAAGATTCTTTGCTTTTCAAGTTTAAAATGCACCATTTTCATCCTTATTGTTAACACTTTTCTCTCATTCCAGCTTAAGAATTGTGCAACATGTTTATGGTACAGAAATGATGGACAGGGTCATGTCTGTGTTATAGGACCTTTCCTGTCCATCATGCTTGTGCTATAAATTTTTTGCATCATTCTTAAGCTCGAATGATGTACCGAATAGCCAAGCAGTGAGTTTTCTTTCTCTTCTTACTCCCATTTCTCTTAGCCAGTGTGGTGGCATAGTGGCTGTGGCATTGCGCTACGAAGCCAGAACGTGCAGGAGCAAATCCTTTCTACGGCGGCTACATTTTGATGGAGGTGAAATGCGAAAACAACCGTGTACAGCACATTGGGCACACATTAAGGATCCCCAGGTGGTCAGAAGTAATCCGGATTTCCTCACTACGGCATGCCTCACAATCAGATCGTGGTTTTGGCGTGTACAACCCCAGAAATCAATTTCTCTTCCCCAGTGTTAAGGCTGTTTCACTTGCCGCAATTTTCAGTCAGGGACACAGCGAATTCCGTCGCTCAGCGACCGCCGCGACGTCGTGGGCTCTCCGCGACTGGATTCCAACAAGTTGGTCGCGCCGTCGCTCAGTCGCAGCGATCGGCACGATGTGGGAGGGGCGACGTGTGTTTCACCGCGCGTTGGTAGCTCTGTGGAGCAATGTCGTGCGTCAGTTCTAGCTATGTTTAGGGCGTACCCACCAGCGTTTGCGGCTTAGGAGCTTCATACATTTTTTTCTTTCGCTTACACAATTCGTTTGAAAGGAGAAGCTGCACGCTATCCAGGTCGGGAGAAGGACGCTGCTCAACATGAGGCACGTACCCACTTGATTGCCGCCGTCGTCAACCTCTTCATCCCTACAAATTGCGCCAGCTGCTTATATGCATGCACACTCAACAGTAGTTTGTTCTTCTGCAAAAGCAAATACTCATCCAGTAAAAAAAGTTGCGGCTTCCATAGTAACAATGAAACTAGAGTGTACTAAACGGAACCACCCCACCGACGCCGCGCAAGCCGCACGCCATACTTGCTGTGTTGTGCAGCGCCTCACTCACCATATCTTCAAGCTGTGGTAAAGTCTCAACGCTTTTAAACGTTAAAAAATGGTGTACCTATTCTATTATCGAATAAAAATAGGAAAATTCGAATATTTGACTAGTTTCCATGTAGATTTTATTTAACGATGCAGGCATGGATACTTTGTGAGCAGGAGGCAACCTTGCGCATCGCTGCGACGGATATCGCGCTGCCGCAAACGCATGTGAAAGCTGTGAGCGAAAATCGCTCTGCGACGTGCACGGCAGAACGATTTTTTTCGCCCCAATCGCGCCATGCGAGAAAGCCTTTAGTCAGATGTTTCATTCAGGCTGACGTCTAATACAGGTGTTACACGATGCACTTTTGATCGTGATGAAGCCTGACCTGGATCAAATTTCTCGGTCGCAGCTCGTTCCTTTCTGCAGCTGTGCAAGGGAGGCAATCGCGACCAAGAAATTTGATCCGGATCGGGCTTGCTCACGATCAATAGCGCGCCGTGTGACACCGTTATAAGCTTTCTCTCTCTCTCACTATGACCACCAATGCCAAAGATATGTGCGTCTTTGCTTTTGTGCGCAGGGCACTGCAGTTTCCTCCTGAGGCATGGTCACGCATCTCTCTGGCCAACTGCAGCATCTCTGTTGTGAGGATACCTCCCTCTGGGCGAGTGTCCGTGCGGTCACTTGGCGACACAGGCCACTTCCCTAGGGAAATGATTACGACCAGCTAGCCTCTTGGCCAGTTAGGACCATAGTTGTTTGCGCTTATGTTTTCAGGCTCCGGTGGTATTGCACCTGATATATATGTATACAAAGCGGACCTTAGTTTTTATACATTATAATTTTTTTCGGACCGCCAAATCGCTATTGCAATTTACGCACATCTTAGTGATGACGCTTGGCTGTATAATTGTGTGGAAAATGCATTTTCCACAATAAAATAGAGTCGAATACGAAGGAGTAGTCTTGTGATTTTTGATGACATTGCCCGTTTCCTGATGGATGTGCAGATACTGTCAATAGAGCTTGAAAAGATTTACTAGAGTGAAAGCTCTACTACATCATGTCTCACAAGGTCACATTCACCGCTTCGCAATGACCTTGAGTCGCCGGAGCACATGTGTGGCAGGTCTGACTAAAGGTGCATTTATAGCCCAACATTATTGGCGCGTGGGCGAGCATCACTCGACGCCAGGCGCGTCGGAGCGCATTGGCCGTGTGCAGTTACGTTGGCTGCACCAGTGCATTGAACCATTGGTCGAACTATAGACGCTGTTTTTCTCGCCATCGTGAAATAACGTGTGGGCACGCTCACACCACGTAGGACTATACTGGCCCTTTAATGGCTGATTCGCCAGCGCTTGGTCTCTCAGTCTCACCATGGATGAAGTGCCAGCTGGGCGGTCTGTGTGCGCTTCAGCGCAAGTGACAGGATGAATCCAATCATCCAGTAGATATAGCCAGACAGCATGCTGCACAATCTCAAGCAAAGGCGAAGTTGCCTGCTGAAACACCGGGGCAAAGGCAGGCCAGATTAACACGTTATAGAGAAGCTTACCAAGCGCTGAAGCATGCGAATATTGAAGCTAGGGCAACTGCCGCTGTCGTTCAGTAACACGAACTACAAGGAGGAGGAGACGAAGCCGTGGATACCAGCAACAGCACCCACAACGAACATTTCACGAACCACACCCTTTGGTTTATGGCAACCTCGACTGCGATGGCTTGGTTTCACCACGACTTCACGGACGACCAATTCAGCAATGTGTGTAACATGCGTGAAATAATGAAACACTGTGTTCATAGTCTTTGCAAAACTAAGTCAAGGAGACTTTCGCTCGTTATAACTAGGTTTACGAGAGTTAAACCCTGGCCAATTTTTTTTTCCATAGGTCACCTAGGACAAGTACCAGAATGTGCAAATATGGTTTTATAAAAAAAAGAGTTGCATGCTTTGCTTACAACTTGTCTTTAAAACAGCATTCCTCATATAAATGTCAGTGAATGCTTGGCTTAAACCAATTCACAAATTGCACAAAACCAGAATTTTTAAAATGTAAATTGAAGAAGTTATTATTTGCTGTGTCATGCATTCATGGAAGTGTGTGCATCCAGTCTTATCGGACTTGAAAATTAGTGACGTCCTTGGGCTGTCTTCGAGATTGAGGTTAAAGGAAGCAGAGGTGATGCGACAAACATGTCTTGGCAAAAAATCGGACAACAGCCCGCATTTATACTTAAAAACCATCTAGAGGCACATCGGTCTTCAGTCAGAGCCAAAGATGCAAGGTGACCATGTTGTAAAGTGTACAGAAAAAGGGTTGCTGCTTCATGCACGATGCCTCAAGACGTTTTTACAATGGCAGGTAAATCAAGCTTCACATTTCAGAATTTATGTAGCTGGTCATTTGTAAGCACGACCGTGCCACTGCGGTGATCAGAGCACTGGAGAAAGAAAAACAAAAATAAGGCAAGCTGCTGATGCATGGTACGTAGAATAGTGCCACGTGTGCAATTGGTGCAATCAGCACTTGTCGAGCAGATCAAGAGACCCGAAGACTGCTCAGCGACGTTATTGCTTTTCAAGTCTGTTCTTAATAGCAACTGGTATGTTACGAATGTTAAAAGTGCAGTTTCTGTTTTACATCTCTGTGCAAGTGGACAAAGTAACCTTCTCCTCATGTTACTTGTAAAAACTATTTTAGACTTTTGGCTACAAGCATTGTGTGGGCTGCGTGGCCCTCCATTTCAATTAGAGCACAGCTCCTAGGCGCCTGTTCCTGCATTGAGCATCGGTGTCCTCGGCGTAACCGAGCGAACGAACGCAGCGAAGTTTAGACTGCGATAGCGAAGAGAGCACGAGGAGGAAAGTGGAGGAGGGTGCAGCAGAACCATGAGGTAGAAAGCAGAGGAGGATGTGGCAAAAGCGTGGGAGAAAAAGTGGTGTCACACAAGAAGCGAATGAGCATAGCAAAGGATGAAAAAGCAAATGCGGCGTGCAGCTGGGATGAAAGACTGCTTTAGTGAAGAGAGCATGAGGAGGAGGGTGGAGCAGGAGGGTGCAGCGGAACCATGAGGTGGAAAGCAGAGGAGGAGGGCATGGCGAAAGCGTGAGAAGTGCAGCGTCGTGCAAGAAGTGAACAAGCAAAGTGAAGGATAAAAAAGCAAATGCAGCGTGCAGTGGGAATGAAAGACCGATAGCGAAGAGAGCGCGAGGAGGAAAGCAGGAGAGGGGGGTGCAGCGGAACTATGAGGTGGAAAGCGGAAGAGGAGGGTGTGGTGAAAGCATGAGAAGTGTAATGTCATGCAAGGAGCGAACGAGCACAGCGAAGGATAAAAACGCAAATGTGCTGTGCAGCGGGGATGCAAGACTGCGATAGCGAAGAGAGCACGAGGAGGAAAGCGGGGCAGGAGGGTGTGGCAAAAGCGTGAGAAGTGTAGTGTCACACAAGACGGGCTGTGCGGTGGTGACTGCTACAAGATGGCGTCAGAGTAGCGCGCCATCGTCTGTTCACCAATGACACCTTCAATAAGGCATGCGGCGAGCACCGATACATTATATGGAAACAAAACACCGCATGAGTGGAGGTCTGTGCGATGGCTACTGTGAATCGCATCCACGTGTCGCCTCTCACGATCTCCCGATTAGCAAGGCAATCGCGCCACACTTCGCTTCGTTTGTAATGTGCTGTACAAGACAGATTGTCTAAGCCAGCCATTCTATGCGCAGCGTTCTCTTCCTAATATACACCATGTACCTATATAATCATAATACAAAATATTGACACACATACTTCTTTCACTTATAGAGTTGTGCTAAAATTTCAAATTATAGAGTGTCATAATCGTCGGGTAAATTTTTTACTTGTACAGGTGCTATGGAAAATTACGCTCTCAGGTTCATGAAGTAATGCTCTACAGTGATAAACTTTGTGAGAAAATACGAACAGATAAGTTTCATTCATGATATGCAGCATCACTTTTCAACAATTGTCAGTCACAGATTCATTTCTGTGTGACATATGGAGGGCAGTGCCACGCTTTTCACACACCCACCTGCGGTCGCTTTATTTTTTTTCCTGGTTACACTGCGCACTTGAACTGTTCCGATTAGCTTTGTCCTCCAGGTTTGGTGGAATCTGATGCAGTATAGATATGCTTAGTGTACTGCTTTGAGGCAAATAGGTGTCTGATGTGGACATCTAGAGCCATCTATTGATGTTTCTCAACATGTCCAGTGTATATTGGCTGTTGCACGATCTGAGAATAGCTTTTTAAGCCTACAAAACCTTGCGCCTGATCAATCTGGCCACTGTTCTTATCCCCGGCGTTTTGGTGGCTCTGGCAGCCATATGGTTAGTTAACCTAACCATACAAATGGGGGCGATATTTTAATTGGTGTTTTGCATGGTATGCAATTCTGAATCCTGAATTTTGGCTTATCTAAACAGAAGTCCGGGTTGCTTTCCTTGTCTGCAACAATGCAACGATTTCGATAAATTGGTGGAAATTTTCACAAGAGCGGATGGCAATAGTGCACATAAATCCTTTCCCTGCAGTTGCCAAGAATTTAACTTGATGTGCAGGATGAATTTTCTTACTTGTTTCAGAGTTAATGTGCATATTAAGTGTGAAAAACATGATAGCTCTTCCACTTTGTCCTGGAGATATAGTACACAAATGAAGAGAAAGGAATTTGAGGATAGAGAGATTAGCAGCACATAACCTCATGCTCGATGGGCAACAACCTGTATAATGGAGTGAAAAGTGGTGGGTCTCCAGTCTCGACCATAACCATGGCACGATTCAAAACATTGCAGTTCATTTTGAGAGAAATTAAGTGAATCCACAAGCCGAACATCTTGCACATGTTTTATTGTTAAATTAGTAAAAAAGGAGCATGAACAGCAGAACCTGCAAGTCAAATGCTAACTGTACACTTGTTTGCTGCATACTGCTCTTCTGTAATGGTAGAAACTGTTTTAAGGGGCACTGAATGACCCCTGGATCTTGGTGAAATAACATAGTCCGCGGGTAGTATATGCTGGTGTAAACACTTCGGCCAAGTTTTTCTGTCGTACACAGTGCGTAGAGCTCGCAAGCGGATCGCGAAGTTGCCTTCCTCTCAAATGCTCTCCTTTCAATAGAATACCCTGTCGTTGCACTTTTCTAGATGCACTATTCCTTCATCGGATGCACTAGTTCATCATTCCCTTAGATGGCTGCTACTGGCCGATAGCTGACATCAAGCTGTGGTCGGCTACATGGTGTAGATACCGCAGCCGCCAGGGGTTGACTGGCTAAGCGCACTACGGCTCGGTGAGGACAACTGCGTTTGGCTTATGTTTGACGCGTTGTAGGCACCAAAGGCGGAAGTCTGGGTGTCTACGTTAACATCCAAAATGAAATTTTAACTGTGGCCACAGTGACATTTATAAGGCAGAGCATTGTGGGCATGCCCCACTACGCTGCAGTCTTTGCAGTGCAAGGCATTGAAGGAGGAACGGGGGCACAGTGGACGCCTTGTTTGATTTCCATTAACTCTGCTTCTGCTGAACGCACTGAAGTACTTTTTGTGGCAAAGCATTTCTGAAATAGCCTATTTTCACTTGAGATGCCTTTCTCCGCTTTGATAAAAAGTGTTTCAAGGCCCTTTTAAATACCACCATTTGACATGGACTACAAGGATTACTTAAATTTCACGCACTTGTCCATACACATCTCTGCAATTGCTGCAGGGCTTCAAAGCAGCAAGGACTAATACCTTGTGGGGTTAAACGAAACTATTTTACACATCTCTGCAATTGCTGCAGGGCTTCAAAGCAGCAAGGACTAATACCTTGTGGGGTTAAACAAAACCTTTCTCGGCAACCACTGCACTTAATTTAATGAGGTTTGTTGCATTTAAAAGAAAAAGTTAAAATCTAGTAACTTCAGGAAGTGGATTTTTTATTTAGGCCATAGGTTTTTATTAAATATAGTCATAAAAATTCCAAAATTTCAGAAATTGGAAACGAAACTCATGCTTACAATGCTGCAATTGAGCAGTAAAAAGTAATAATGTTCTGTAAATTTCACATGCTAATACTTCATCCAAAGCAGTAAAAGCTCAAGCTGTAAAATATATTAATTTTGTGTGCATTAAATGCTCAAACAGATGCAGTTTACAGAACTGCGATATTTGTTCTTGGTGCAGTGTTACAGAATTGCTAACTTCATGTTTTTTTTTTTCAGATACCCATTTTTGGCAATTCATGCTAGAAATTCAAATTCATAAATAAGACTTTTATGGTTTTAAGACTGCCTATGGTCGCTGGACTTTATCTTTCTCTTCTTAAGGCGCACACTGGGGCAGAGGGGAGTCCTCCAAGTGCATGCATACAAGACTGCACTGAACAAATTAGAAGCTTTTTGACTTTTTAGGTCACTCCCGTTTTCATGACTTATTTCTGCAGAAGCGAGAGATTCTTAGCAAATATCTGCAAAAAGACGTCAGGGTTACACTCTAGGTGTGATTTTGTTGACGTAAATGTTAATGTGATGGGATGCTGGGCTGCTATTGAGGACTACCAATTCAGAGTAAATTTTTCCATTACCCACGAATGAATTAAATGTTGTTGCTCAAGGTCAGTGCCAGTGCATTTGCTTCACTTACTAGCCTGCCACAACGGCTGTGCTGTTCTGCCACTGAGCAAGAGTTCACTGGTTTGTTTCTTGGCTGCAGTAGCCACATTAAATGAAGGGAAAAAGCAGAAATGCTGATACACTGCGCTATTGAAGCTCAGCTGAGTGCTTGGCCTCTTGGAATTGGTCCACTCAAGCTTCGAGCTTATACACAACGCAACAGTACGCACAAGGATGGGCAAAAATGACATTGATTGCACAAGATTAGATGCGGACTGTAACTGGTTTATTTTTCGTGAAATTAAGTGCAAACAAGAATAACCAGTTTACTGTGGAGATAAATGGTGAAGTTAAAACATGAAAATGTGAGGGAACCTCAAGTGGATATTAGTTCAACTAATATTTAAACCATATAGTATGTACTAGTCGAACTTCGTTACAATAAATTCGCGCCCAAAACAAAAATAACTTCTCTATACCACACATTTGTTGCCGAATTATTACACTGACATTGTTATATCCGATACGTCATATATTTGTATTGGTATAGGTTTGATGCTATGCCCTTTTGCACAGCTTTCACCAAAGGCCAGTGTCAGTGCCATGCAACAAAAACAGGAGATGCGTACGGTGGCAAGACCTTGGAATGTGTCTACAAAATGTAGGAAAGAATCCAGTGCAAATAGC
Source organism: Dermacentor andersoni (assembly GCF_023375885.2). NCBI lineage: Eukaryota > Metazoa > Arthropoda > Arachnida > Ixodida > Ixodidae > Dermacentor > Dermacentor andersoni. The sequence continues at coordinate 41,473,445 of NC_092816.1, forward strand.
AGCATTAGTTCACAAGCTAGGCAGAGGAACTTTTTTTACTTGAAACCTTGGCCATTATCTATTATTAGCTATTGCAGCTATTATATTGTCACATCCAGTCCTTCCATTTTGTTTTGACCAAGTTGTGGTGGCGTCGCTTCATTCCTCGTCCTGCTCTGAACCACAGAGTTCAGATTTACGCAGTCTACATGTCAAGTGTTCACATTCTATTCCATTTTACCAACTTTCATGAAAACAAAGGCAGCTGCATGTGTTCTTAATTGAAATTTCAAGGACAAGGCTTGCTGTCCTTGGGTTACCAACTTCATGGTGTACACCGTAAAAACTTATACCCGATGTTGTTATTGAACATTAGTTTAAAACTCACTTCTCTAGGTTGTGCTAGACAGTAGGATGATCGTAACATCATATATTTGAAGCTCGCGTATTCAAAGCCACGCGAGAGGCGGGAGATCGTCAGGCGATCGCTTGGGTGCACCACGGCGCTGTGTCCGCAGGCATCACCAGACGATGCACTTCTGCTCGGGGTTCATGATGGTGCCAACGCGGCAGCCAAACGCCTCCGAGAACCGCTCGAAGTTCATCAGCGGCACGATGGTCCTGCGCACAATTCAGTGACTGCTTTCAGAAGCTGCCCAAAAGGGACGGCGAGGGGCCCTCGGTAACAAGGTAGAACTGGGTGATAGCGGTGCCAAAAGGTGGGCTCAGGTCCCGCTCTGAACTGAATGACTATACCAGCTTTGTAGCAGTATACAAAAAAAAAAATGGTAGTATCACGACAATGGTAGCATTACGGTGACGTTGCAACGACAGCGGCATGACATTGAGACTTAGAGAGCACTTAAATTGAAATTGAGCTGTATTAGTGAATTACCATTTTTCAACAAGAAAAATAAAATTCGCTCTTACCGCGAGAAAAGGTTTAAGACAGGAAAGTCGCAAAAAAACGAAAGACTGATGGCGACGCTGCCTGGAAAATCTCGCACCAGCTCGCAGTGACGTAATGCAGTTTGGCAACGTCTGCTGAGATGTTAATTTTTATCCGTAAAGATGGGCTGGTATATCACATTCTGAAGAAGCCAAAACCTGAACTTGTCGCGTTTCAAATTGCTTGTGCTGCCCGAAATAAGAATATCCCGCACTTTAGAATCCTTGACGTCATACTGACATAGTCGTCGCAGGAGTTTCGACGTGACGCAAACAAAAAAAAAAAGAAAAAGAAGAAGCTTGGTCTTTATTTTCCCTTCAAGTAATCCACCTCTTGTCGTCAAATTAACAAAAATATAGTTTTGCAGGAACACTGTTAATCTAAACTCATTTACTATATATTTCGTGTCCCCTTTCATTTACCTAACCTAAGACAGCGCAGAGCTGTCCTCGCGATAGGACAGCCGAGAATGACATCTGCGCTGAAAGCCGCTGCTGCCGCCTACTAAATACAAGCGCACACGCTGCAAATGTGAGTAAGTAGTCCGTCGCACAAGCTGTCAAGCGCTGAATCTCGCATCGTCAAGCGCAATCTCGCAATCGGGATCCCCCGATTGCACGTTGCCACAGTGGCACGAGTTTGGTTGGTACGTTCCCTGCAGTGGCGGCTATGGGTGTCTTTGCGATATAATGTGGTTAGGGCTGATGACGTGGCGTGGTGACGGCAGCATGACTATACGAAGGCATGGCGGAAAGGGCGGTCGATTGGACCAAATGCCAGTTCCAAGCATCAATGAATCAGTTCCTACTGGTAGAGTACATTTGACTATTTTTATTTGGCGGAAGTAAAGTTTAATTGTTACTGGAGGAAATTAAAACCAAACTTCCCTTTCTTGAATTTCGCGCCGAAGTGTCGGCCCCAACACTTCCAAGGTCCATTCGATTCGCCCAGCACTTCTTGAACCATACTTCCTGCCAGTTCTGTGCCAGTTCTTGCTCGTGCGGAAATGGCACAGCGCGTGCTGCACAAACGCTCCGCTATCTCTTTTGTCAGTGCAGGTGATGCGAGCTCGTCCTGCTTATGCAAAGCTTACTCTGGGTGAAACAGGTGAAACGAATGGCGACGTGCAGATGCCGCAATGTTGAACTCGGGGAAACGAATAGCGATGCAGCACCTCGAGTGTACTGCATTTTGGCCGTTTCGCTGCAAGACGAGTGCTCCAGGCTGAGTGCTTGGTTCCTTTGGAGCGCGATGTCTACTCTGCTGCTTACTGATAAGCGTCGGAGTGGACGCCGTTGAAGGATATGACGTCGCGGCAAGCTGGCGCGTCTTTCGTCTTTGCGTCTTTTCTCGGACAGGATGTTTACCAACTGGGAAATACTCGGGGAAATTGTGCTTCTATCAAGGAAAATTAGCTGTAATTTTATTGAAAGGGAACGAAAGTCGCGCTAATGCTGGCTCGAGTAACAGAGAGGAATCGTAACGAATTGTCTTTGACGCCGTGTCGTCGGCTGGAGGAGTTGCCAGTGTAAGTCAACGACCGATTTTCCGGACACCCGATTTTCGAGGCATGCCCGATAATTCAGACGGCTTCGCGGCACTACCACGACCACCTTCACAGAGTCAGTGTATAAGAACGTATGAAATTTCGGACTCAAGGACCCTTCGCCGTCCGATTTTCGGACTTTTTTGCCGTGACCGCAAGTCCGAAATGGGATTAATCGAAGCCACCACGGCCGCCATTTTGATTATCTCGCTGCCTCGAACCGGCGCTCTCGCACGCAGATCCGCTGGCAGCCGTAGCCACCACCGCGGCAACGCTAAGCGTAGCTACTTCGACTTTCGCTACTGTTAGCAATTTGCCGCTGTTAGCAATGGCGCCGACTCAGCCTTTCTAATCCTCGCCAATGGCTTCGAAGCTCGGAAAGCATGGCGCGTTGCATTATGTCGGTTTCCTAAAGTAAGCTTCGCCTCAATATAATAGTGTTCGCGGTGAAGCATACGCGAAGTATTGCGGTGAAGCTTAAGCGTGGGAAGGGGCAGTTGTCACGGGACCCAGTATGCCTTAATTACACACGCGTGCACTCACCGTCTCCTGTCAAACACCGACATGCCTAAATAGTGTACTGGCAGGCCTTCAGAGCTTTTTCAGACGTGCCTGTTGCGATTTGAGCCCTTGAGGGCAATAAAAGACATTGCACTCATTTTTTCGGACTGCCTGATTTTTCGGACGTTTTCGCGACCCCTGGGGGTCCGAAAAATCGGACGTTGACTGTACAACTGACCAAGCGGATGCTTCAAATGGTCCGTGGGGCGAACGCGTGGTGGAAGGACGACGAGAACAGAAATAACCGACGCATTGAGGAATGAAAGGGACAGGAAGCGTGCCGCCGTTTCTTTGAAGGTGCTTGAGCTCAAGAAGCAGTGTTGGCTGACGCCGAGATGCAGATATCCCTCATTCAAACGAAAATAAACTCTTTAATGCTGTGAAACGCAACACTGAGGCGTTGTGCGCGGGCTGAGAGTATGTCAGGACAGTTGAGGTCGCCTATCCAGCTGCTGAGAAAGAATCTCACTTGCGACAAAGTTCGGGCCTCATACCAATGAGTTTGCTATCAGCTGATAGAAGTAGCTCATAGTAGAAAATATTTGCTTCTGTGTGCATTTCATTTTATTCGTATTTCAAAATGTTTGGCTCGATTCGCAATGGGCTTTACAATTTTTTTCAAAGATATTTTATTCACTGTGCATTTTACTAAGCCCTCCCTTCTGTTTTCTTTTTGAACAAAATAAACACTACTCCTTACTATTCAAACCGCATTAAGTCATTTTTATACATGCTTAGTAGATAGTGCCAGCATCGGGTGACATGGTGTCAGCTCGTCTTGACATAAAACAAAGTTCTGGGCACTCAGGAAGTTTTGCAAAGGCACTCGGGGAAAACCTGGAAAACTCAGGGAATTTAGCAATGTAAACTTGGTAGACACCCGTTTCTAGTTTACCAAGCCCCTTCTCAGAGTCGCTTTGCAGAAGCGTAATTTACTAGTACAGCTCAACTTAATATTCCTAATGATGTTCCGTTAACTGCGTTGTTGAAATTCTTAAGCACTCACCGATAGCGACTGGGTGTCGTGTCCCGCGGGTTGAGGTACGAGTACATGGACCTCTTGCGGGCCACTTCGCACCTCGACTGGAAGACAGAAAGAAAAAAGAAAACCGGCATCGTCGTTTCGCGCTTTCCACGTATCAAAAAGGCGTTTTTCATTAGCAGTGCTAAGTTCTCTCGGTGTTCTACTTCTCACGTCCCGGAACTTAATGATTGAAGAGCATTTTACTGATTCACAAATTTAGTGACAGATAAACCACCATGTAGGCACACGGAGTTCGCCATAACCAGGAGACGTTTGGACGAGCCAGTGTGAGGCAAAGATGCACAAGCAATGGAGCTCATTCCCATCGTAAGGTGTGCGTAGAATTCATAGAACAGCGAGATCATACATCGTGTTAATCTGACATCCCGCTATATAATTTAGCTATAAGTGCTCCAGAACCATTTCCGGAACGATGTTGACGAAAAAATCTCGGAAACATCAGCCAAGGGCAAATTAGCGTGATATACCAAATGTGACACGAAGTGTTGTTCCAGATTTTGGCGAATCAAATTCGCGTCTTGTATATTGTGCGTGTTTATATACATTTTGTTTGCTTGTTTGTTTGAAGTTCTTACGACTTGAGTGTTGTTTGGTTCATAAATAAATGAGTGTTTTTCATTCATATGACATGCTAATAGCACGCTCGATGTTAGCTGCCACTTACAAGCGCGTAGGCGATGAAGAAGATCTGGTCCATGGTGTACGGCTCTGTCCCGGGAATGGCGTACATGCCATACAGCTCCTCGTACTTGATCATGTACACGCGGTACGCCTGTTCTCAAACACACGAAAGGAAGAAGTGCGCTTACGAACTTCGTTGAGACAACGAGCAGCGTCGACGCTATCTACGGTTGCCGCTTTTGCCTAGAAAAATAAATCTTGCACCGAAAAGATGGGGGTGCTAGATTTATTTGTGTAACTCACTGCACGCAAAAACACAAACAAAACATAAACAAAAGGTGGCGATGCGCCGAAGTTTCTGCTATTTATGAACGCCCGACAAAGCGCATGCCACCTATATAGGAAGAACCGGAAGACTGGCAAATGGCGTGCCGGTATCGGGGGTCGAACCGGCAGCCAGAATCGTGAGGGGGAAAACCGGTTGCGCCGGCGGAAAACCGTCCTAGTTGCAACCCTAACGGCATCTTGTAACCAGTACACATCTCGTCACTGACCAGCGAAAAGTCCTGCTGTTCGGTGTCGCTTAGTTATGTTGCATTCGAGCACCTGTTAACCAGTGATGACTGTGATAAAGAAGTGTAGATGGAAAGTCCCCCCCCGCCCCCCCCCCCCCCCCCCCCCCCCCCCCCCCCGCCGTGGCACTAATGCCACCAAGGCCCCTGTGTCCCTGAGGCCCCTGGTCTCGAAAATACACGGCTTATACATGTGGGCGAGAACAGTACAGTGAGGTGTCACTGACTTCATCGAACATTCGCTGGAACAAACTGTTCATATCGACAAACTACGATATCCCCGCGCCGATAATAAATCTACGTACAGCTATTTCCATTTTGTGAGCCGTCACCTTAATGAGCAGTCTCGAGCAAAAGGTACGATAAAGGGAATGCCGGAGATATGACGGGCGTCGGTTTATTTAGAAGTCGTCTTGTCAGCTATTGTGCCTGTCACGTTGTGCTTACCTTGAAAGCCTGCCTCAGTCCGGCGTTGTCGGCAATGTTGATTTCGAGCGTGCCGTTGATGCTCAGCTAAGGAAAGGAGAGCGTAGCATTATAAGCAGACCTTAATCCCATGTGCAGTGGAGCACTTGGAAAGAATAACAAAAGTCATATTAGTGAGCGCATATATGCTGCGCTGTGGTACATCACATGCTTTCTGTATGATCCCTGCCATAAAGAAAATAATAACAAACATTAAATGACCCCAAAAGAAACATTAAATACAGCTAGCATAATGAAAATTGTTTTAGAACTTCATTTGTATCTTTTTGAAAATAAAGGAGAAAGAAAAATAGGGCAACGTTTGAATATAAACGAAGCAAATAAAAGTGAAATTCTATCTCTGAATTTCGCGCCAATACCGCCGCACCCCTAATATATATATATATTTATAAATTAATTTCACCCATTTTTGTGCAGGAATCCATTTTTTGAAGTGTTGCCCGGTTGTATATACTTGCTGTAGAATACAGCTATACTCCTTACGCGTTGTCAGCTGGATATTAGTGATCCTCAAGCAGGAGCTGCCAAAAAGGTTATGACGCCAAAAGAAGCCTCGTCACATTATTTGTGTGCGTGGAGGAAGGAAAAAAAAGGTTAGGAGAGGGAGCATGACGCTAGACAGCTAGGCTCGGTAAGCTAACCTCCTTTCCTGCCGCCCTTTTTTACCTTCGGAGCCTATATGAGCTTTGCCTCTTGGGAAGTAGGCCCTCAAAAGTTACCGGACTTTTTTCTAAGGCATTGTTTGGTTTGGTGTAGCCTTTAGTGAAATCCCGGTCATGGTCAGCTTGTCTCTTTTTGTGTGAGTATACATTCATTCCGCGCTGCAAATATAAATGCGAGTTCCAGCAACCACCTATGGCCCACCCGAAAGCATTGATGGCCCTGGCCACACGCTCTCCATCGAACTCCTCCGCATACTCTCCGTGAGCTTGGTGGCTAGAAATTACCGCTTGCATACCCATGGCGACGCCTATTTCGTAAGAGCCTTACCTTATTTTATTTTGTACCTTTTTATTCTTTGCTTTTTATGTATGGGATTTAAAATTGTCACCTGGCGCACCCTTCTAGTCTCTTTTGTCCTTGCTTGTTTGCGTAACTGAAATGGTATATCTAACAAATACTGATCGCAGCTAGTAGTGCGGTAGCTGCAACTGAAAAGTTCTATGCGATGAACTCTATTTAACCGGTATTGTCTGTTTTGATAGACTCGGAATGCGACGCTGGATCAGGACTGATGATGTGAACACACTCGGCACCACACATTGGTGTGTGCTACTCAGCACATTTGCTATCCAGGGACACTGTTGTGAAAGTTCAGATTTTCCAATTCCGCCAGGTATAGCATGACACATTCGGTCAGTCAGAGCTGACAGGATGGCTGCTGTCGGGTGAGCCATTAGGAGGCGAGATGGCCAACTTGGACAATTTGGTGTAATTTTTTTGATGTCCAGATTAGCGCCCCATCATTGTTACGTCTGTAATCTCTTAAGGCCTCGACTTGCAACGAGTGCATTGGCCTTTTCTGGATCGTTCCGATCCGCACGAGGGTAGTGAGCAAACGTTTTGTCGAGAGGCCCAGCTGCTCACCTTCTTGCCGGTGACGGGGTTGCTGAACAGGTCGTACTGCTCGAGCAGGCAGCGCGATCCTGTGATGAACTTGCGGTGCGTCTGCCGTGTCCACCACTCGACCAGTTTACCCCGGTCATCGTACATGGCGCCTGCGTCGCCATTGTTGGACAAAAAAAAAAAGAAGAGAAAAATCTGAGGAGTTAAAAAGAAAAAGAGCAAGAACTGCGCAGCGATTTCCTATGGTGCTCTACGTATACGACGCGCAATTGCATATAATAGCTGTAGGAGCTGACCTAGATGTCGTAGCGAATAGTTTTTCTGTCCTTACTTTCATTTCGTGCCGCGACAACGGCATTCAAATAGCGGGTCCGTATGATCACTGTGTACTTCGTAGCAGACCACCACCGAGGTACGTCACTACAGGGAGTGGTCGATGCACTCTTCATCTCGTTATACATAAGTTCCACCAAGTAAGTGGAACACTTTTGCAAATAATAATCCTAGTAGTTGGTAGCACCTACGCGAAACGAACTTAGATGTTTCATTTTAGACTTTGTGAAGCTTACGTGGAACTACATTAGAAGTGATATAAAGTACCGGTGGAAAGAGCCGACGCTCAAAGACATTTGATCGACGCCATGTTCCACGTAGTGGATTCTATGTGAAACGAGTTTGTATAATTCAAGCGGGTTACTCACGGTTGCCCCGCAATTGCATCGTTAGTGATACGCACTCAATGGTACGCGTAGCACACAGCCATTAAGCGCACGGTGAAACGAGGTGCGAGGCGTACGTAAACGCTTACTGCTCACTAACAGCAAGGTTATGCATCGTATTTTCCGCACTATAAGTTGCGTTTTGTTTTCAAAATTTTACTCGATGCGTCTTACACAACGGTGCGCCTTATACGCGCATAAAGTCATGCACGCTGGCACGTCCAATGTGTTTGATCATTTATAATTTTTTTTGGAGCACGCCACGCCGCAGAAGCAATGCAAGCGACCTGCCTACAACGTCCGGTAAAAGTTTGAATTCAGAGGCCAACGACGGTGACACAGGGACACTACCGGCCGAAGCTGCTGAACTTTTTGACGGTGTCGGAGGATCAGGCCTTCGGGCTTCGAATAAACTGAAATAAATGTTGGTTTTCGGCACCCAAAGAGCGGTGTTGGTTACGTTTTCTTTTCTGCTGATACTTGCGGCTCGTAAAAATTTTGTTTACGGAAATTTAGTGCCCTGAAATGGAGGTAAGTGTACTGCATTTTGCGGGTTAGTGTTAAAAGCATGCATAATCGCGTTTCTATCACGTCGTGATCGCAGAAAGTGTCACAAGATGGCGCTACTAACGCTACTGCTGATGTCGACATCTCTCGTGTTTCGCTATTCAAATAACGAAGTTTACAGACAGGCTAAAACCATCATTCTGTATATTTTTTTCTCCATTAGGGTAGGGCGCGGGAATGTGCCGATCCGTTAAAAAAGGGTATAAGCATCATCATCATCATCATCGCCAGTCTCTTGTCTTCGGTTTTCCGATATTCCGCGAGCTAACCTGTAAACTGCAATACGATAATGGAAGTGCTAAAACTCTAATTGAGGTTGTGTGCACCGTGAGCACGTACCGTGTTCTCCGAAGCCGTGTGTGATTTCCTGGCCAATGATGGAGCCGAGGGCGCCGAAGTTGATGGGTCTAAGAATTGGAGAAATTAACACTTTCTTCCGCTCAAAAATAAGCGCGAAGTGGGCAACTTACGGAGGCATGTCCAGTAGAAAGAATGGGTACTGGATGTAGTCCACCGGTAAAACTGCCAACGAGAGAAGGGAGAAATGCACGTGCATTGCTAACGTGGAAGTTTCGAGTGTCACTCTTCCCTCCGAAGTACACTTTGCAGAAACACTTTTATTGGGCGATCACTTTGATCGTTTTGCTGCACTTAAGGGATAAATCTTAAGTTGTAGCGACTGTTTACTGCGAGCAGTTCTTATTTATGCCGTCAAACTTTGCCTTATGAGGTGTTTTATAGAACTCGAAGCGTTTCGACTCTAACCCCGCAAGGAAAACATGTCTCAGCCACCGCCTTGTGAATAAGGCTTGCAAATTGGGGCAAGCGATTGAGACTGCAATGCCTATTTTCATTACGGTGTAAGGGTCTATATATACATATATGTATTAGGACAATTCTTGTATAACAGTTATTGTAACTTGATTTTTATCATTCTTTAACAACCTTAAGCGACTAAGGAAGTTCACCTCCCTTAGCTTTCAAATGCAACAAAATGGCACACGAACTGCCTGCCGAGCAGATCAGTTCTGCGTTTGACATGTATGTTAATAGGGAGCGTGAGTAAACTAATATACTCAGAAAAATTGTAATTTCAAAGAATACCTGCAACGGCCAATGCGTACTAAATTTCAGTTCTCTTCGGATACTTTACGACTGGTGCACACCAGCGAAGGAAGAACGCCGTGAAGAATAAATTGTATACCGAATGCTGTCTCAGAATATGAATATATAATTTTCGCGCCTTGATTGAATGCACAATTAGCACACTGCGATATACTTCACACCATTAAGAGTAAAAATTGTGTGCTGAACACTCTTGATACACTATGGCAGTCTTTTTACATAAAACGTAGTTCTGATAGAAACACATGCAACGCCATTCTTTCAAGTTCTTCAGGGGTGTACGAAGGGCATATTTCAGAGCTTTTGTCTCATGGATGTAATAGGGTGTAGCGGTGTCTTACTTTGGTGGTGCAGTAACACACACATAACTGCCGTTACAGTATTTCTTCTAATCCCCATTTACAGGTTTTGGTAAATTAACCATATTTTTCTCCATCTACAATATATTCCACAGCTACAATATATTCACAGGATCTACAATATATTCCACAAATGCTCACTATGACCGCGTTATTGTGCATTTATGCAAAACAGGCGGTGTCCCCCGAAGCGCAGTGTGAATTCTACCCTCAAGAAATGGCGTTCCGAATTTCAAAAGTATTCTTCTAAAGGGGCGTGAAGATATGAATTATGCATACAAAGCTCTCTTATTGGTGTAATTTTATTTAAGGCATGTGATTATTAGCGCATTGTTTATAATCACCTATCATAGACGTGTGCGTATAATCATAATATTTTGATAGACTATTCAGTCAAGCATGCGCTTACGAATATAGTTGCCAAGATGGCTGTAGAAGGTCGAGCCATCGATGCTGCCCGGGTACCATCTGTAAAGCAAACGGCGCAGCAAATAATGTTGCGGACTCATCGATGTCTGTTTGTTGTACCACCAACAACGAAAATGACTAAGCACGAACAACGCAAAGCTTACTAAGCTAGCGTATCGCTTGTGAATAGACCAGCAGTTGCGTACTTGCACCTGTTCTTTGAACTTTACGACATCCCGAAATTGTCGTGCGAAAGCCTAGAGAAGTCACCGATCCGGTTATTTCCTTATTTCATACACTAGCACGCTGAATGCATTTTTTTCCTGAGTTAAAAAGCAAGAAAAAAGACGCTATTAAAAAAAAGGCAGTCATGGACCTCCGATATTTTCGGAATGAAGCAAATCACCGCGGAGATTTCGGAGGCGAAACTTGGAGTGGCGGGGTTGGTCTCGCAGTACGCCGTAGTTGGGACTCCGGAGTAATTTGGACAACCCGGGGCTCGGTAGTGCGAGCAACTGAAAAGCGAACTCGCTTTCAGGCGGTCACATGGAAAGGTCATTGCGTATATCGAAGACGATCGAGTAGAACAATATGCACGTTGACTTCAGTGGAGCTGCACATCAGCTACGGCCCGCCGCAGTCATGCAATGTCACGAGCTGCAAAATCTAACAACCACAGTGTAACCCTATGCAGTTAAGTTTCCCCAAACTTGAATATACAGTTGCGGTACGTGTACGCCGTAATGAATGAGTGGTAGCGTAACCTCGGCGAACATGTCCTGTGTAATTACATAGGGTGTACGAGTATTGCGAAACAGGATTGGCGCAACAAACGTGTACGCGTGCACGTATACGCACCCGAAGTCCGGAGCCCGCCTGACGTTGCGCAGCTTGGAGAACGCGATGCGGCTGTGGATCTGCAACACCTTGAGGAGGCTCACGAAGAACTCCTCCTTGCGGAGGTCGGGCAGCTGCGAGTAGACGCAGAAGGGAAGAGCGTACGCGCCAAGCGTTGTATATATAACACCCTTTTGGGTGCACAAGGGGTGCTTGGTTTGCCCACTGGCTAATACTCTCATCCCTAAGGGGTAAGATCGAATCGTTAATGGAAACAAGCGAAATCCTTTCCTTTCTTCTTTTGTGGGCGGGGGGTGGAGGGGGGGGGGGGGTTGGGCGATATGTTTTGGCAAGTAAATGTAGTGACAGCAGCGACAACCGACACAACAACTGCGTATACGACGAACTTAACATCTACCGCTGTCAAGTTCTCTCGTGTCAGGTGTATTTAGCGGCGCGCGCTCCAGGTGGTCAGAATTAATACAGAGATCTTAACCAAGCTGTGGTTTACATTAAAATTAAGGATAAGGGCGTTAGCTGTGAGACAAGCCAGATACCTTGAGAATATGCGATGTCTCCGCAGTGTACGCCACGAGATTGAGATGAGAAAAGAATTTACAAAAGCCGCAGATAATCCACGGAAGAATTGTATTAACTGTCATCTGGCATTTTAACATTTGCCGCTCGAACATCTTGCTTTAATGTGCGAGGTCGGCACTAGCACTCATATATGCGCCAATTTCTTTCTTGATAAGGGAACGACAACAAAGATCCTTGACGATCGAAGAGGCCCTGGACTGCAACGTAACCTAAGTCAAATTGTGGTCGCCATCTGTGTATACGTGTCGCTTGTCTCGTCTCATTGTGTTCTCGTTGCTAACTCCCCAGATGGAGTTAGCAACGTTAGGAGAGAAGCCAGAAGGCGACAGTGTGTTGCATTCCCGCTGGCATTTTCACCCGTGCGTGAAGTCGATATAATTTGAAAATTTTCAGCGTGAAAGCCGAGGCCATTAATTATCAAGTAAAGTGACTGATTCATTCAGCTCGCGAAAAAAAAAAAATTGTCTACGGCGCGATTTACTCACGTCCTTGTAGTACTCGTCCAGGTCGCGGTCGCTCCGGATCCACGGAGGGAAGCCGATGTTAAGCTGCAGGTGGTGGAGCTGCAACGAAAGTATAATTTCAACAACTAAAGCATACAAGGACGAAATGTATGCTTGATTGCAGTGGCTACGAAAAAAAAAGCATAGATGTGAATTGGTTAAAGAATCAAGCGGTGTAGCCATGGAGCGCTTTTGTGTTGAAACAGTTCAAAAGTGGAATACTTCTAGAGGCCTCTGTCGGAATGTTGTGCCTTTCGAGTTCCTTAATACTGTACCATACTGTACTATATATACAGTGCAATACTATACTATACACTATAGTATAGTGCAAATAGTGCAAATGAAAGCAGGCCTATTCGAAGCTGGTTATTAATCGTACTCGGATGGGCACGAGTTGCAAGTGGGCGCTGTCGTGTCGAGTTACTGAGAATCCCCTGTCGATCCAAACAGGCGTGCTTGTGCAAACCAGTACCTTCTGCCGGGCCCTGTCCTTGGTCTCGGTGTCCATCCAAGTGTTCAGGTCGATCAGGACGGCGAACGCGTCTCGCACTTCTTCTGCCAGGTCGTACACCTGTAGGTTGGGAAACACGAGACCCACGGGAGTGGCTGGTGCCGGCACCGCTGTAGCCACGTCACGAAGAACGTCACCACAATCGCACATATACCTAATGAACGAAATGGAGCGCTTACAACTCCCTTTTCGAGCTTAACTGCTTGTTCCACATGTAATCCTGTCTTGAAAGTTACTTTACACTCTTAATGACATACATTCATTTTGTGCAAAAGAAGTAAACCTACTCCATCTGGGGGAACGTTCGGCAGATAGAAACAATGAGAATAAAACGAGTTGATCTTTACTTTGCTAAGTGATCTTGCAAGACTAAGTGCTTGTCCCATATCCAACTGCGTTTCGAAACTCGACTTAAACCTGTAATGAAGTACGTCCACTGAATGGGTATACAGATGGAGTTAACGTACTCCATATTGGTAACGCCAGATAGAAGCATAGTGCGAATAGAAGAGAAACAACGGAGGTAGAGTGCCCCAGTCGCACTAGTTGAGGTTCGCTTCCCTGTCCACATAACACTAACACACCGAGGATGACAAGGCCACATTTGAGAGACAACAACAACAACAACAACAACAACAACAACAACAACAACAACAACAACAACAACAACAACGCCTATTAACGATATTGGCGTGTAAGAAAACTCTCGAAGGAAGGCAAAACTACGAGACAAGCCGTTACTCCCGTGCGAAGCAGTTTCCAGCATTCTAATGTGTTTAGAGTGCACAATCCACGCTGCCTCTTTCGTGCAGCCATCACGACGTAAGGCGTTCAGTTAAGCGACGTCCGCGCGTACCTTGCGGTACCGCTCGGCCGGCTTGCTGATGTGCCGGTCAAAGTAGAGCCTGCCCACGGCGAAGTACATGAGCTGCGTGGTGAGGCGCACGCACTCGCGCGGCAGCTCGATGATGTCCTGCACCAGGTAGCGGTAGCGGTCGAACCGAAAGCGCGACCGCCGAAACCGGTCCATGCTGTGAATGCCCATCGTCTGCACGATGCGCCAGCCGATGTAGTTGGCCACCGTAGCACTGCGCGCAAAGCGGGGAGAGCGGTCCGTTCAGCACTTGTGCACTGCACGCATTTCCTTTTCTCTCTCTCCCTCTCGTTAGCGGGAGATTATAGACGAACCGCATGTTTGTAGACAAACAGGCGTAGTGCAGACAAAGACTAGGCGCCTAAGTTGACGCTTCGCTTTTGGCCTTTTCGAACAATATTCGTAAAAAGCGCAATTTGTGACAACTTGACGACGTCTGTAAATTTTGCATGCCGGGAATGTTCATGCCGGGAGTTGACCAGTAAGATTGTTTCAACAGCCAAATTGAATGCTCTCGTCGTATATATAAGACGTGACTTCAGTTTCAAAGCGAATATAGCTTTGTCTATGTCGACTTGTCTATGGATCGAGTCGAGACGTAAAGGTTTGCTATTGTAACGTTAAAAACTGCGCAATTTAGTATACTTGTTTTAGAATAATAAATATTGCCGTTATTCGAACGTAATGCGAGGGTCGAGTTCAAGCAACGAAAATCACGAAAAAAGAAAAAGCTCGTTACAATCGAGTAAATACGATAAGTGACGTCGCAGCACATTTCTAGCCCCTTTAGTTGTTTTCTGTGGTACTTCAGAAGTGCTTTGTATAAAAGCAGGCCAGAGAGACACTATATGCAAATAATTGCGTTCAGGAGTCGACGTATAGTCGCCGAGGAAATCGCCAACTGAAGACAACGCGCCTTTTGAGGTCAGCGCAGGGTCCCCTGAGAGTGAATTGATGTGGCGCTTGCGCGTTGGCGAATACCGATTGTTCGTAAATGTGACGCTTAGGGCATTTCGGAGCATTAATGATGCGTGTCCAATGACCGATACATTTTACCACTCAAGTAAGGTCGCCACAAAGATGTCCCACAAATGCTACTTGGAAGCGGTCTACCATATGCCACGCATAGTGGTGCAGGACAGGTTTAAATAGAGATTACTGGGCAAATTGAACCCTATGTGCTGGCAGTGGACTTAATTGTTATCGTGACAACTCCATCGTGTCACCTCGGCCTAATGTTTGCTTGCAGTGCGCGTTAAAGAAATACCGACATAAGTTCAATTCCTCTTTTATTTTTACAGCGAAGCTGTTTAGGGGGCTAGGTGCTGGCGGATCTCGTCTCCGTGGATGCACAGACCAGAAATTTTTCATACGTGGACCGATCCCGAAGATAGTGCGATGCCGGGCCGACCCGCGGCGGAGGTGCAGTTCGCCGTTAAGGGGCCCGCATTCACAGCTTATCTGTTCATCCTCATTCACAGAGTGGAAGGGCACTGATTTTCTTTTTTTGGCGTTAAGTTTTTAGACATTGAAACAATGAAAAAAATAAACAAAACTGAAAAGCCTCGATATAATAGCCTTTTTACAGCCAGCCAACGTTTCGCTTTCCGAGAGGTGACTGCAGTCGTGACGACATGACGCAGAAGGAGGTCACGTGGGAGCAGGACGGCGTGACCTGTTGACACTCGCCGCGCGGCTCGCTTGGCGGTGTGCTATAAACTGCTACGCATTGGGCCACAGTAGATGCAACTCGCCTCGACACTTCCTTGAGGAGCCGTGAGAGCCGCTTGAGGTAGAGTGGGTGCATCACCACCACGTGGTCGTCCAGGTCGAGGGACACGCCCACGTCCTTCAGCACAATGTTCAGGAAATACACCCAGCGGATCTGCGGCAGCGGCGCCCGAATGACCGTTTTTTTTTTTTTACTTTAGTTCGTCTGAGCATCGTATCACGGGTTCGATCTCCGGTCGCGACGCTCGTACTACAATACAACCTAATCCAATCGAATCCAACTCAATACTATACAATGCAACGCCAATGCAATACAACGCAGAAACGGTGTAGTGCCAAGCCGGCGCTAAAGTCTTACAAAAACAAGCGTCTGTTCTTCTGCTGCGTTTTTTGAAGCGCTCTCACACCACGCACAGACGTAAACAGACAAATACAAAGCGCTGCGTTTCTGTCTTTGCGTCCTTGTCATTTAGAACGGGCAAAAAAAAAAAAAAAGATCTGGGTTTTTACGTGCCAAAACCACGATCTGATTATGAGGCACGCCTTAGTGGGAAACTCCGGATTGATATCGACCACCTAGGGTTCTTTAGCATCCACCTAAATCAAGTACCCGAGCGTTCTCTTGCATTTCCCCGCAAATGTGGCCGCCGCGGTCGGGATCGAACCCACGACCTCGAACTCAATATAGCACGGCGCCGTAGCCACAGGGCTACCGCTGTAGGTAATCAATTAAGTAATACGAGCGAAATATGTCATACAAACAAACCCAAGCAGTCTACCTTGTAGTGCTATCTCACACAGCATACTAGAAACTGAGTCGACTGCTCTTGGAGTGAAGTTGAATCTTGTTCCAGAACTACAAAGTTTGAAATAACGCCAACCTCTCGCAAGTGTGCCCATTTCTGGCACCTTTGATGCGAACGTATATATGCGCAGGCATACACGTGACTGGAACGTCTCGCGCTTTAATAGATGGACAAGTTTTTGAGTGTTTCTTTAATTTAAATCAGCTAATGGTTTGCCGCACATCTGGCCGAAGCGGACTGCGCATAGCAAAGTAGGATGCATCTGCTGAAATTGTAATTTTTTATCTGTTTGATGCTCGTGTCAATGTATATAACTCATTCGCAATGTATGGCATCCGCCCTCAAACTTCGCCTGACTTTCTTTATCCATGCTGTGAGCGTTGCCTATAGCATACTATAAGAAGGCGCTTCGACAGACATATTCAGTTTTTTGTGCACACTGTGTAGACAACTTCATCAGTTGTGCAACAAGGCTAATTAAAAGAAAAACTGCGCAGAACAACAGCGTCATGCGGTGCTGACCTCGGGTATGGCGCCTTCGAGCATCTTGAGCGACATCAGGTTGTACACGCTCTGCGGGTTGCGGATCGCGGTCGGCGGCTCCGAGATCTGGAAAATAAAAGAGCCGGAAAATTAAAACGACGGCCTTACTGTTAGGTACGCGTAACTTAATGGTGCACTATAGCATGGGCTCTCCTTTCCCCGCTTGAAATCACGTATACATAGTATGTACGTGACGTCACATCCGCTGCTGTCGTCTGCTTCCGCTACCTTCCGCCATCTTGGGGAACCTTATCAACAGGCGCGCGCATAGGCCTATAGGTTCCCCAACATGGCGCCGCCGTAAACCGGAAGTCGCGGAGTATACTTGAATGACGTACGTGCATACTATGTATAGGTGTAAAGTCGTAATCACAATCAGCAGGAGACTGAATAAAAGCACTGTACTAGGGACGAAATCGAAATTCATTTCGCTCGTGTTCTCAATCCAGGATTCGATTCCGTGCTCGCGCGGTCGTTTCGTCGTCTGGCTATAGCTAACTATGTTCTGGGAACACTTGAAGGACAGCTATTGCAACGGGATTTCGGGGCTTGTAAACTAGGGGCTTGTGATAGCGCGACGGCGCGCTATCGAGACAAGCCATGGAGGTCGCCACGTGCACGCAGCGCCACACGCCACTCACGTAGGCGAGCTTTGCCTCGAAGTTGACGATGTCGTTGACGATGTCGGCGGCGGCCACGTTGGCGCCGAGCAGCAGGGCGCAGCGGTAGATGTACAGCTTGTAGCGGTGCAAGATGCGGAAGAAGGGAGTCCGGTAGCGGCCTCGCAGCACCAGGGTCTCGACGCCGAACGACGGCTGCCCTATCTGCGTGTGACCAGTGCGAGACCTTGCGTGGGATACATCGCCTCCTTGTAGATCTCTTTCTGCTTTTTGTATAATTCGTGCGAAGATGCGAAGGGTCGTCGCGCATGTATCGCCCACCAAGCGAGTTCCTCCCTTTCGTTGGACCTACAGGTTTGGACTGTCAAGAGCGCGTTTTTGTCTTTCCTTCGTAAACGTGCGATGGTCTTTCCATATTCTCTCACTTAGTGCAACTCCACTGCATGCATGCGTCTGGTGACTCTTGCACGCGTATCGGGTCTCGAGTTCCCTGCCCACCCACGTGCAGACGCCTGTGCACCTTACGTACACATGGACTGCCTTCTCGGATTGGTCGCATTATTGGGGCCGGTAGAAGTGCATATTCATGTGCGGTCCCGGCTGCCGCCTGGTCTCGTTATGAATCGCGGTGTTCAGTATTTCTGGTAGTGAAAAAGCGAGGCCGAAAAAGGAAGTATTCGAGGAAGTGGCCACGTTCTTGTGTAAAACTATCAGTTCATGCACCCATCGTGAAACGCGGAATAGGTTGCCTGAAGGTACAGTAAGGGTTACTTCAATATAGCTCGACAAATTGCAGTGCAATTTCATTTTCTGACTTTCCGTAATATCTGTCGCTTCTCCAACCGTTGACTTCACTTGCTCTTCATTTGCGCTGAGCTTTGCATCTCGAATTTTCTGTCAAATACAGTGTTATTTCTCACCCGAATTTTCTGTCAAGCTTTCAGTATTTATTTTTGGTACTACATGTATGTATACATGTGCAATTGCTTTCGAATTGCTTTAATGTATATAAAATTTTTTTCCCACCTCTATAGTAGTTGACACAGGGGCGGCAGCGGTCACTTAGTGAAATGAATGAACCCTAACGTAATCCCTCCAACAGACCCGAATAATGACGGACCGTCGATAAATGCGCCAAAGTTATATGTAAGATTAGGGGCTCCCACAGACTCCAATTGAAAGCCCAGGTGACACGACGATGCTTTGTGTATTTTCTAGCGAGTTCTGTAATTTGAAAGAGCCCGACAATTAAATATAGATTTGTTGTATACAGTCAGTCAGTTGGCATTATTTTTTACACAAGTACACACTGAATCACTGACTCGAAGCACGTGCACACGCTAATTATAGGTAGCAAACACTTTAGACAAGCTTCACGTTTGCAAACAAGAAACCCTTGACGTCGCTAGTGCCTAGGAGCGTGGACAGAATAAGAAATGAGCATTTTTTTTCCACATTCTTGAGCCGCATAAGTTCTTGGCCGCAGTAATCTGCGGCTTGTGTATATTTGTTTCCCCTGTGCGAAGATAAAAGGCTGCAGGACCAATAGAATAACACGTCCCTGCCAGAACCAGCGGGACCTTCGTCCCGGGACCCGAACAACATGGATTGGGAGGTGAGGGGGGCACTTACGTAGAGGATGTAGCGCTCGCTGTTGTGGTAGTCGAGGTGTGCGCTGACCGAGATGAGCGCGTCGAGATGCAGCTCTCGGATGGCGTTGCCCAGCAGGTGGAAGGTGCGGAACTGCTGCGTCCGGTTCACAATGGGCCAGTGCGAGAGCTCGTAGCGCGCCAGCAGGTCCTCCAGGGGCTTGGTACCCTTGCTGTTGCGCAGGTCTGCGCTCGACGAAACACGACGCGCGAGGAAGGCGCACGAAAGCAGGTTAACTAGGTACCAGGGTGACTCTGAGGTGCGGTTGGTTTCGACCGAGCGTTTCTACGGCAGCGCCTTGGAGGAGTTGTTAAACCCCGTAGCAGGGGCTAAATCTGAAGTATATAGTCGACTCTGCCCAAGCATTTCTGCAATCTGGGCTTGTAGTAAGCGTTAAATTGGTAGCAGGGTTTGTTCATATACATTCGATGCATCTTCAACACATCTCGTTACGTCTCAGAAATAGAACAGCTGACAAGCGCTTCTCTTTGTTCGCTTGCTTCTGCTCTTTTTTACTGGCATCAGTGATACACATCAACGAGCTAGTTTGTGCGATAAGGGCAAGCGTTCGTCTAGGCTTTTAAAGCGTTTGAGAGAGAAGGCAATATGGATATAGTGAGCTCCGACTGATGAACGCCCGGTTGGCCACACTAGAGTTACTGTTCAGGCTGCTTACTAAAGGGAACCTATGCAGTAACTCTATGCCATTCTACATAGCAGTGGCGGAGCCAGGACTGGTTTTTCGGGAAAAGGGAGAGGGGGAGGAGAAGTATGCCCTTGATCGAGGAATGGAGGGAGCGTGGGAAGGGGGCGGGGTCTGGACGAGCGATATCCTGGTACATAAAAATTTCGGGGGGGGGGGGGGGGGGGGGCACGTGCCCGCTGTGCCCCCTGCATCTCTCGCTAAACGTCAGAGGGCATGTGGGATGGTGAGTGTCGCTTTAATACAGGAGAACCAACGCGCGGGTGCAAAGAGCGAGCTTCACTTCAAGCTTCCCACCTCGTGACCTGAGAGGATGGTGCTGTCGTACCTATGTTGATGCAGCCTTGGTAAAGCGCAGCAGCCTTCTGGGTCGCCGTCTGCTCTCGGTACGATATCACGGTGTTGTTCAGTATCTCTGAAAAAAGTATTAAGTTTGGTAATGAGCGCGCAGTGACGTAAAGCGGCTGGCTGGCTGGCTGGCTGGCTGCCAGTAGGAACCAAGTGTATATAAGAAAGATGCAGCTAGACGGTACAGCAAGAGTACGCAGCTAAGCGCCTCTGTGCGTTCGCAGCATTCAATCATCAATTCATGGCATTCGTAGTGGTGGCGACTCACCGGAGATCTGGTCCTCGACGGCTCGTCGCATGTCCCTGTTGACGCTCTTTGAAGACCTCGTCCGGCGCCACTTTTGCCGTGCGCGTCCAGCCGCCGCACACGTGCTCGTAGAAGTCCTCGCAGGCCTCCTGGAAGTCCAGCTTGGAGGCGCGCATCGTCAACGCTGCACAACCGGGAGGATGGGCAGCAAGCGAGAACTGGTCATGTGGTCTACACGTTAAAACTGTCATTATACCATGACCTATTCGGGCTGCTGCGCCCTTGTGCTCTTACGAACTGCAGGTGCTACGCAGTGGCCATTACGCAAACTGCTACGTTTGTTTTAAGTAACTAAAGTACGATAAAATCATGTACTTCGTGCTAAGCAGCTAATTGAGAATGGTTGGTCGTAAACGCTCACCGTATGCCTTGCATTCGTCGCTTTCACAGGACAGGGACGTGTTCATGTCGCCGTAGGCGGTTATTGTCCTGTTACCTGAAAGTGATTGTACAGGAAGACAACATTGAAATATGTGTGATTATTTCTCTTCATAAGTCAGCGTCCCAAATTTATGGAGGACATTTATTTTTCATCAACTATCATTAATACAATGTAGGTAACGCCTCGCATCTTAATTGGAGCTATCTACCACACTACCCGCGCGTTACACTACTACGCGGAAGTCTCTAGATTTTCCATTAGCTACTGCGCATGACGATGCTTGCTGTTGCAGTAATCAAGACAGGTTCAGTCGCAGTGCGTACTTCCAGCGTTTCTAGAATACTCCCGCCTTGCGGATTTTTGCCAAATTATTTAATTATACCATTGACTTGTTGGCAGTAGCAGTAGTGCAGTGCTCACTGCAACGTTAGTACTTTCAACTGATCGATTTTTAAATTTTTTTTTCATCTCGCATACGCATTGCTCTCATTCATTGTAAGACTAGTAGCTGTCGGAGACGGTGTCGCCACTATCGGAGACAGCGAAATCGCGCGTTGGTCAGATGTGTGCTCACAGACTTCCTGGATGCTGAAGCACTTGAGCAGGATGAAGCCCATGACGATTAGCGTGACCACGATGAGCACTGCCACGATGGTGACGCACGTGTTGAGGAAGTTGTCTGCCTTGGAGGGAGCCCTGCGAAGGTGCGCGGGTTGGGGCACGGGACTGTCATTGCTATGTGGTGCTGTTTTATACGGCGGTAGTTCTTTCGACTGACTGACTGACTGACCGCTGTTCTGCAAATTATGGATGAAGGAGAAACTGACTGACTGACTGGCTGACAGGATGAGCAACTCACCATGGTTGTATGGTAACAAAATCAAGCCTCTAGAATCCCCTTAATTCTCCATGAGCGACTGAGCCCCCCCTCCCCCCCCCCCCCCACACACACACACGCATAGAAAAAGAAAGAGAACAAACTTACGGTGCCTCTGTTTGGCGAGAAGCATAGTCCTGTATCGTGGGGGGTGGCATCGCTGGCTTGCTGCAAAATACAAAGGAGCTCACTGAAGTCGATTCATGTCGCCGCTATTGCACTGACTTTCAACACAACGGAAAATGGGGAAAACTAGCGCAATGTCCGTTTTTAAGCGACTGGCGTCATGGACGGGCACGTCCATGCCCCGAACGTTGAATCAGTAACGTCACGGACGCAGCTCTTCTGTGGCTATCAAGGGAATGCTACGGGCGCGTGGCTGCTGCACATGTGTTACCGCGCCAAGTGTTCTGGCAGCATTTGACAGTGCTTTTGCTTGATCGGAACAGACGCTGAATCGACGCAGCTGCCACGCGCGACGGTTTCGCATTTCCCCAGACGCGGAAGGGAAAAGCCGCAAAACAAGTAAACCTTTACACTCAGTGGTGTGTTCTGTCTTATTTAACTGTTGCTAATAAGGTCTATGTTTTGTCTTCCCCAGCCTAAACTAACGTGGATTAAAGCGCGGAGCTATTTTCAGAAGTGCTCTCACTTGTGCGCGCTTTGCCTCGTATCTTTCTGTTCATAGCCACAGGAAGTTGTCCGAGAGTATAGAACCTAAACACGGAGGCTTCGATAATGTCACTGCACCGTATTAACGGGCGCACTTTCTTTTGCTTTCTGACAGTGACAGTTTTTTTACCGGATTGTCGCTGTTATCGCTCTGTCGTTCGGCGCAACACACGCCTGTGGGGCAGTCATGCGATCATCTTTGTTTGCGCTTCTTTTTGGCGGCCACGATGACGTCAACGCAAACTATGTATATTCATGTTTTTTTGAGTGCGTCTGTGAATCTGTCGAGAGACCATTTAAAAATTAAATTATGGCGTTTTACGTGCCAAAACTACTATTTGATTATGGGGGCCTCCGGAAAATTTCGACCACCTGAGGTTGTTTAACTTGCATCTAAATATAAGTACATGGTTGTTTTAGCATTTCGCCCCGATCGAAATTCGGCCGCCGTGGCCGGGATTCGACCCCGCAGCTTCGCGCTTAGCAGACCAACACCTTAGCCACCAAGCAACCATGGTACGTAGTGACCATTTTTGATAGGGCTAACAGTAAGCCTAATGTCAAGCCTAACGCTAAGCATAACGCTAAGCGAACGTAACGCGCACATCACGGTGTGTGACGGCAGTTGCGCCTTCACTTGTGGGGATTGAGGAATGCGCCGGCGCCATTGCGAGGGCACTCACCTGTTCTGCCATCCCTACGCCTCACCCCCTTCCCACTCGCGGCCGGTTGTCAGCGGTGGCGCTCCACTCGTGATGGTTTGCGGTGGCGGCGGGGCGCTGACTTCATGACGTGGCCGGCTGTCCGCGGCTCTCGGCGGGAGCGTTTCTCTTACCTCAGGGACCTCAGTGGGTACGTACATGTTTCCTCTCGTCCGCCGGCACCTTTGTGACTAGGACTTGAGCTCTCGCGCACGGTGCCTTAGCACGTGCGGGGAGCGCGTACTTTGTGATGATCCTTACCGGACGCTTAGCCGAAGAACGGGTGCCTAGTGCTCCCGCGAGGTCGCACCACGCCGAGCCGCACTTATCGGAGCTCCAAGCCGAAGGGTATTGCCCGAGCTCTTGTGAGTTGGCTCATTGATTACCACGAGAGCGAGTGGCATATAGCAAGCTAAGCCCTTGCGGCCTGAGCTTGCATGCAGCGGCGCGCTAAAGGCTGACGGCTGACGGGGCCCTGTGGCTCGATAAGCTCGAACCCGCGGTGGTCGGTACGCCAGTGAGACCCTAAGACCCCAAACACTGCACTTGCGTAATGACAGTAACACGCCCTCTTGGTTAGCATGGTGTACTTACGTGTAATATCAAGTCGAAATTGCTATTTAAGTTCGCAGTAAACGCAACAGGCTGAACGGAAAGAAAAGTGTCTACGATGAACTACCTCGAACGTCAGCTCAACGCAGAGTACAGACGCCGTTAGTCTTCGTGGTCGTCACCAACCGGATTTAAGCTCACTGTTCAGTGGTGGACGAAGTCCTCTCTCTGAGATTGCCAGCCACCCTTCACCCCAATTCCATCATCCCTTGTCTGTGAACTTCCCAATATCATGACTATATAATTCTCTGCCACCGGTGACACCTCTCTCTCTTTTGCACTCACAGTGCGTCGTTTAGATTTACTGACCCGAGCTGCCCAGTGTGTCTGACACTGCGCGTGCCAACACGCTGAGGCTTAGACAGTCCCGGGCAGTACGGGATGACAAATCAAAGAGACCTTTGTGACAGACCAGAGTATAACTGAGTGCTGTCGTATCAAGGCACAAAGACGTAAATGGCGGGCTGCTGCTCTCGATAACCTCAGCTTTCGCTGTAGCAACGCGCCGAAGATGGTGTGCTAAGATGACCTACCTCTCGGAAAGGTGAGAGGTGGGTTCTCGAGACCAATGATGGCGAGGTTGAGAGCACTGACGGCGACCGAGAGGATCGAGCTTGCTGCCGCGTTGCTGTCAGTGCACGAACCTCGTGAGGCTCGTGACTCGCGTGCATCATGCACTGGTGCTGACTTCACAGGAAGTGGCACAAACCCACTACGGGCAATCGGCCTACACTGTTAAATAAATTACGCCCTTAAAATTGAATAAGGGTGTGCCTTCTTTTATAGCTAACACTCTTACGCCATTTTGGGCGCAAGGATGTGAGTTATATTCCCATTTACACCCTTGTTCACTTTTTAATGGTGTAATTTATTTTACAGTGTATAGCGACACTAGGAAAATGCGCTATCACTGTCGTTTTGTGGAGCTGACGTGTAGCGGTTTAGTCTAAGACACTAATTTGGGCTAGTTGGCCTGTCACTGTGAGATACTAAATAGCGCTAAAGATTTTACTTGGGGCAAACGCGATGTTGCCTGTATGGCCGGTGTTACGGCTGACGTCTAGCACCTCGTGCAGAAACGACTTTTACCCACCATGCCTCGTCGAAATGAAGCGTTACTTCCTAATTCTCCATGGTCATCTCGAGTGTCTGCCGGTCTGGCGGAAGCCCCGCAGTGTCTTCAGGCCTCTTTTGTGTGTGTGTGTGTGTGTGCGACTTTAGAGGAGCCCTTTCCTCGAACTGTCAAGCTCTACAGGGGAACTTCCGCGAACCAGCAACGCCCAAAAGAGAAGGACAAGTGTCTGCAATTCCCGAACCTGAGGCTTGGCATAACCGGAGGCGGGACGCCCTCCTCCTTGCAGCAGGCTCGGTATAACCTGAGGCTCGGTATAACCGGAGGAGGAGGGGCCCTCTTTCCGCGAATCAGACTCTGTGCCGGTCACGTGACGTCGACGGAAGCAAGATCCCTCCCACGATTGTAGAGAGCTTACTTAAGGGACTCCGAAATGTACTTTTTTAGATCACTTCATTCTCTTCTCATCATCTTTCATCAACCTTTGAATAAACCGTGCAAGTTTCGCACTAGAAATCGTCTTGTCCTTGCCCGTTCGCCATGGTCTACCGGATGCCTGCAACCCGCCAACAACGCCACGCCACCCAATAGTAACGTCGGTCGAGCTTCGATAGGCAGGCGTCGCTACAACTCGGCAGCAGTACGATACGCTACCCTGGAGAACGCAACACCGGCTACGGAAACACAACAAACAAACAAACAAACAAACAAACAAACAAACAAACAAACAGACAGACAGACGGACGGACAGAAAGACAGAGAGAGAGAGAGAACATTATTGAGGTCCTGAGAAGCGCTGCCCTTAGAGCAGCACCGCGGGCCGCTCCCACAACGTAAAAAAAATTCTTCGGGTGGTTGGCTTGCGTTTCATTGCAAAAGGTGTGGGCGCACGCCCATCTCTGACAAGAGTAGCGTTGGGGGCTTAGCCAGAGGAAAGCTGGCTCTTGCGTTAATCGAAGCCGTCCATACTCAAACGTTACCAGACAGGTGCGTGAGCACCGCTTCAGTGTCACTAGAGAAAGAGAGAAAGAGAAACTTTATTTGCCAGAAATCTAGGAACTCAGGGCGGGCCCTCTAGTCCGGGGCTGTTGGCTTTCCCGAAGCTCTGATGAGCCGTTACGCTAGCTACTTCTACCGGTCAGGATCCGGGTTGAGCAGGATGGCCTCCCATTGCGCCATGTTTCTGCTAGTGTCTAATTCTTTTTAGTGAGGGATCATCTGTGCAGAACGAAATGTTGTGTAGTAGGTCTCCTTTGCGTTTACAATTTGGAAAATTAGGGGTATGGTAGAGAGTGGGGTAGAATTTCTGTAAGAAAGATGGAACCATCAGTGCACTCTACGTAGCATGACGCCCTGTAATCGCGCGAGAAGGGGATGCGGGAGAGGCAGTTTGCGGCGCTCAAGCCTTGCTTCCTATATGATGTCATGACATATAGTTGGTGCCCATTGTGGGGTGGATGAGTCATTGGCCTCCGTGCCTAAGGGGTGGGCTGCAGGGGGGGGGGGGGGAAGCCCGGTAAAGTGATTTGCGGGCCAGCGCATGTGCTGCAGCATTTCCCCCGGCCAGTCCCTGATGGCCTGGGAAACAGATGATCCTCATCTTCTTGGGGGAGGGGGACTTCCATAAAGGGCCTGTTTACATATTGGACCACGCATGTAGTTCCGACAGGTCTCCTCTCCTGTGAGTCAGTGAGGATGTGGGCTTGGGAGTTGGTAGAGATAGCAAGGGCGTTGGCTACCTCTTCTGCCATGGTGACTTCTGCGACTGTGATTGAGGTTGTTACTATCCCCTGGCCGTTAGGAGTGCAAACTGCAGCTGTGAAGACGTCCCGACGTGTTCCTGCTGCATCAACATAGAGGGATCATCAGGGTCACTATCTCCGCTGGCACTGGCTTATTTAAGTATTCATGTTATTAGATTCGTCGGACGGTCCTACCGCTGTCGACCAGATGTAGGAGTCGTCGGACTATCTCGCCGCTGCCACCATTTGAAGGAGATGAAGGTCGTAGACAGGAACTCGGTGAACAGGATTTATTTACATATTAACAGATTAAGCAAAATACATTGGCAGACTAGCGCGACTCCCATATGGAGCCCGCAAAACTAACATACAGCAAACAGTTTACGAGCACACAGCTCACTAGTACATTTCTAGTATGACAGAGCAGTCAGCTCCCGACAATGATCACGACACGAGCACACCCTAGCAGCCGGCAAACGCTGCTTATAAGCTCTCCGCTTGACGTCATAGTTCGACGTCATCGTTCGGACGAGGACGGAGCAGGAATGGAGGGTGAGGTGTGCCGACTTGGAGGATGGGGTATGTCGGAGCAGGAATGGTCGGGAAGGTTCGTCCAAGCATTGTAAACTTGCCGCCGCCCCGCACTAAGGCTTCGGAGTCAACGACCGAGGGGAGTCGTTCCGCAGTATCGTTTACGCCCACACACACGCAAACACACAGGTGCGAACCCATACACACAAAGGCTCCGGAGTCGACGACCGAGGGCTTCGTAGAACTGTGCTCCGTCTGGTGTGGCGCAGCGGAGTGCCACATTCCTGAACTGACTGCGCGCCACGTGGCTGCCGGTCATCCGCAGTTCTCGGTACTGTCCAGCTTTCAGTGCCGACGTCAGAGGGCCTCGTAGAACTGCTTTGTCCCGGGTGGTGCGGCCAAGTACCAATTTCCGGAGTTGATCACGCGCCTCGTGGCTGCCAGCCGTTCGCAGCTCTCGGAAGGGCGCACCGACTGGTGGGCTTGGAACACGTGCAGCGGGCTGAAAGCTGGCACGTTGCCACCCCGTATGGCCATTCTTAACAATGAATAAGCGCGCCATCTTTCGACATGATGTCATGCCGCAGTTGACATGCGTAAGAGATATATAAAACAATGCGAGTTTCTCGAAATACGCATTTGGGAGTAGCGCTATGCACGTGTTGTCGTTCTTCCGTCCATACTTGATTTTTTAGCTCTATTTGGTATTTCCAGGGTTCTTTAATACCTGTGAAAAGTATTGAAGAATCCTGGTATCTCTATTGCGGTTGGGTATTTCATTTCGCTCACCATAATATCGAAACAAGAAAAAAATGTGACTGAGCACGTCTGAAGCGTGTCCCCATATGTATCCCCCCCTGCCCCCCCCCCCCCCAAAAAAAAAAGCGATCTAGACTTGAACCCCTGCTTTGAACGCATCTACTACGGCAGCAATCGCCAAAACACCGGGCAACGCCATCATCTCAAGAGCAACGCCTTTTTCGGGACGCGTACAATGCCGCCTTTGAAAGTATTGCCTTCTAAGTATAATGATAATTATTTTTAGTGCGATTACTCTTTTGCCTATTACTTTAGGCTCTTCGAATCCGTCCGTCCGTTCTAGCCGACCCAGTGGTCGAAGTTAGCCTACTGGCTTGGACCACTGTATGTGTTCGTGGTCTTGATGCCGTCGTAGTCGTTTCGCCGTTGTCGTTACAGCTTCGTCATCCGACTCTCGTCATGCCGTTCCAGTCAGGCCATCGCCGTCGTACAATCGTCGCGCATTCGTTGTCACACCGTCGCCGTGATGCCGTCGCGGTCGTTTCATCGCTGTCATTCCAGCTTCGTCATCTGTGGTTGTCGTCATACCGTCTTCGTTACGTCATCGTCGTCGTGCCGTCTTCGGAATACGGTCGTCGTCGCGCCTTTGTAGTCGTACACTCGTCGTCATCCCACTGTCCTCATGGCGTTACCGTTACGCTGTCGTCGTATAACCATCGTCGCCACTTCAGGAATATCGTTCTGATTGCCGTTATGATGTCGTCGTCGTACCGTACTCGTCGTTCCATCGATGTCATTGTTTCTTCGTCATTCCACCGTCCTCAATGAGTCATCGTCATACAGTCGTCATCTTGCCGTCATGCTCACGGCCGACCTTGGCAAGCGGCTGCCATAGCAAAGTGGGCCGGTATCGGTAGCCGTGTTATGTCGCATATTAGAGCCGAAGCAACGGAAGTCTCAGAATGACCACTACGGTTGATAAATTAAACGTTTCTTCAGCAATATGGTGTGGCTCTGCATTTCTTGAGTGCTAATAGCATTACTGTCGACAGCCATCGTGAGATGGGTTCTGCCGGAATTCCTTCTTGGTTTATTATTGTGATGGCAATTATTAGGACACTCCAGGCGCATTTCCGCGATCAGCGTGGCAGTCGGCGTCGCCGTGGTGTTCCGTATAAAGTCCTAGCGCGATAACATCGTCGCCGCGCGCCGTGTATGCGGCATGTGCGAGTGAAAGCGTGCGAAGGTGAGTCGACCATGGCGTCCCAATCTCGCAAGCGCAAGGGAGGAAGGAGGGAGGGGTACGCGCCGTCTTCCATCGCGCGCAGGACACCGGGGAGAGGAGAGGGAGGGGGCGCTCTACGCTGGCGGCTTCTGCGTATGGCGCTGCCGCTGTCTTGAAAGCGATCTGCGATGGGGACAGAGTGCGCCCACTGTTCTCGCCGCTTAGTCCGCGTTGAAGCGAAAGGCAGCACGAAGGTCAGTTCGCCCGCTGCTGCTGCCTCACTTCTTCATTTCAACGTTTTCACAGCGAGTGTGTGTGGTCATGGAGTGCGATGTGTTCACATATGCTTGTGCGCGCGTGACACTATGCTTGTTCATTTAGTTAGTAAGCGAATGTTCACAAGTTTATACGGCTGATAAAACTACTATTATTACTGCGTATAGTTGTCTAGTAATTTACTATCGCAATCGATGCTTTGCCTTGCGGGCGAAACTGCGACTTATTAGAGCGGAGCTCTTAGGCACCCGTTCTTGCGTTGAGCGTCGGCGTAACCGAGCGAACGAGCTCAGCCAAGGATGAAAGACAGCGATAGCGAAGAGAGCGCGTGGCAGAAAGTGGAGGAGGAAAGTGCAGCGGAAGCATGAGGAGAAAAGCGGAGGAGGAGAGTGTGATGAAAGAGTGAGCAGGAAAGTGGAGTGCTGCACGAGACGTCCTCTACGGTGGCGACGTTGCATACGGCGAGCGCGGCCACCGACCACCATATATGGGAACAGCGCAGGCGTGGCCCTCGGACCCACTGCGCTACTTGCCCACTGCCCCACTGCGTTACTTCACCTGCGTCACCGCCGGTAGAGAATGCGCTTCGCGCGAGCGACGCGTTCCCGTGTTCACGCTTTCCTTCAGAACAATGAGTGCCGCTACCGGTGGAGGAGGAGGAAGAAGTAAACTTTATTGCTCTATAAAGAGTAATTCAGCGGTCGGGCCGGATGTCTTCATCTTCTATTGGTTGATGACGATCTCCGGCCTGCATGCTTGGCGCCCCTATTCCAGGGCACCATTGAGCGTGGCTGCTCGTCGGGCAGCCACGCAAGCTCAGCGTGGCTCAGCGCAACCGCCGAGGGGACCCTGCGTTCAGAATCACATTCTTTGCCACAATATGTCGCGAATTCAAAACACCTAAATAGCCGCGCTCAAAATTCGCATTAGGTAGTATCGTAATCGTCGGTGAATTTCTTTTTATTGGACACAACCAATTTACAGAGACGCCAAGCTTCTTCTCGTGCATGTTCGCCAGAATTAGACGCCTTGAGATCACTATCTAACAAAACACATAACATCAAAATAATGGAACAGTCAGATATCCAAAGGGGCAAGTTCATTGTCTAAAATGCCAACGGTGGCTGGTTCACGACCACACTTCCGCTTTCTTTGTATACAGTGCCTCCATTAATTAGCTTGCTATGACATATTTGTGGCGGAACATTACTTTTGTTCGATCTAACTGCACTTGCCACGTGTAGCTCTTACAATGCTCGGCCACATGCAAGTGGTTGTCCGATTTCGTGTCTATCATTCGTTTTGGTTGCTTGCGCTGTAGTAATTATGAATTACTACAAACTGGCCCAATTCACCGTTCTCTTAAGCATAAGTAGCTTTGGCCCAGGGAGAAGCTTTCTTTTACACGTTACTTAACAGGCCCCTCTGAAACGTCATTCAGTTTCAATTTCTGTTTCAATTTTAGTTTCGTAAATCTGAACTATACATTTCGAAGATGACATATACACAAAAGGAGGCCTCATAGTCAAAAGACTGAACGCGAGACCTCCTGTTATGCGCACATCTAAGAAAAATAAATATACAATGAACAGCATCAGGTTATTTAGAACAGCGATTATACAATGTAGAAAAACTTTCAGTGAATACAACACAACATGGCAAACAAACAGAATAATAAAAAACAGATTATCTACTTTACAAATTAAACGTACAGTAAACAAAACATGGTAAATAAATAGAGTCATGAAAGTTTAACTATCCATTCAACAGATACAAAGGCAAATGGTAAACACCGTTGCAACTTCCTACAGGTCAAAGCAGCGGGGGACACCGTGCACGGACTGAGCAGCGAGGCGCAGTCCATCCGCCTTGGTTGTATTTTTTAATTTTTTATTGTTCTCTTATATTTCCTGTCCTTACTCCATCCCCTGTGCAGAGTAGCCAACCGGACACTCAATCTGTCTAACGTCTCCGCCTCCCAACTTCTTGTTTTCCCTCACTCCTTCTTCCTTCGTTTCATGTCATCGTCATTCTTCCTCCGTTTTCACCCTGTCGGTGCCACTGTGTTGTCATATTGTCATCATCACGCCGCCATCTTCCAGCCGTCATCATTGCGCCGGCGTCACAAGGTCGCCGTCGTTTTGCCATAGTTATTCAATTGTCGTCATGCCTTCGTCATAATTCCATCGTCGTCATTGTGTCGTCGCGTCGTTGCAGAATGGCACAACAGCGCACGACGACGGTATGAAGATGGTGTGTAAGGACGACTGCGCAGTAGTGCTCAACGGCGATCATGGTTGACGCCGTGATGCTTCCACAGCAGCTTGTGTGGGAGCCGTCACTAAGAGTTGGCTTTAAAATGTAATTATTGACGTTATCATGACATTCACCTTGCGTATACATAACTGCAATATGAATGACGTCTTTGCTAGCTTTTTTTTTTGGGGAGGGGGGGCAGTAATACGTAATTGTTGCTTCTCCGGTCGCATTTTAATTACCAACTCCATGTTGGAGGTCATCTAGGAGATTGTACGGCCACGGGAGTGAAAGCTGGTGGCGCCCCGAAGCGACCGTATAACCATGGAGTCGGTGATAACGCGAAGGCGGCGTCGGGTGTTGAATCGCCATAAGAACTGCTTACTGAAGCTTAGTACTAGTGAAGAGTGTGCGACGTCGCTTATACAGCTTCGCTTTTACGTATCTGATGTTGTCATTGGCATACATCTGCAATATATGCTTGTGTAATCATTTTTGCGTTCTGGAGCTTCGCACTATCCTGATTCACCAACTACCGTAGCGCAAACACGGTTGAATGCCAGCACGTGCGAAACTCGGACCTTTTAGCTTATTTACAAGCAGGTTAAAATATTATATACCACACACGGGAAGGAATATTGTGTGGAAACGACATTGCGTAACCAGGAAGACGCTGTTCAATGCTCCACTGTCAATGGATGGATCGATGGGTGGAAAAACTTTACTGAGGTCCATTAGAACGTGCACTAGCACGTAGCGGGCCGCTCCCAGGTCGGGACAGAAAGGCCTATAGCCTCTCCGCCACGTCGCGGGCCCGTTGGACTGCCCTTACTTTGGCTTCCAAATCTGAACTGCGTAGGAGCCTCGCACTTGGACGACGTAACGTCTTCGTCGTCCCTAACGCGGGGCACCGCCAGACCATGTGTTCTAAGTTGACGAAGTCTGAGCAAAGCACGCAAGTGTTTGGCGATTGAAGTTCGCGTAGATCCTTTGTAAGAGTGCGGGGCTAAGGTATGCCCCGACTTGCAAGAGTCTGAATGTCAGTGCCTGAGGCCTGTTCGGTTTACTGTGCGGCGACGGATACTTCCGCCTCCCCAGATAAAAGTGCTTTGTGAGTTGGTTCTACGAGGCAGGGGGACCCCTATTGTCCGGAACCTCAGCGTCGCCCCAACCGGTGTCTACGTGATCGACGGCTCCTCGTGGAGCTCTTTGGGCCGACTCACTAAGATTAGACTGGGCGCCCTTGATCTGACCCATGTGTGCGGGGAACCAGGCGAGCTTGTGTTGATTTCCTTGTGTCGTAAGATGCGTAAGGGACGAACGGGTTCTACTGTCAATGGAGCCAAATGTTGATTGACTACTAGTATACGATATCTTGAAAAGCACCCGGACTTGCTCTGGCTTGTCTGCAAACTTCGCCTTCGTATCTAATTTGCATTGTGAACAACATTAAATTAAAAATTTTACAGAAAGCAATTTTCAAGATTTCTTCATGTCCTTTAAAATACCAACTCCACAAGCAATGCAAATATCTTTGAAACTATGTTGTCACGGCTCAACCAAGAGTGGTGCCATTCAGAAGAAGACGATTTGAATTGTAGAAATAATCCTATGTTTCGGTGTGTCGGGGACGCCAGGTGGCGCCGAGGAGTGCAGACGTGTTCGCATCGGCTCTGTCAATAATCTTGCCTAGTAGCGGTCAAAATCATGTGACCACCACGGAATTCGCAGGATTTGTGTAGGAAGACACCAGGAACACGCTGATACCCCCTTTTTTGACAAGTGGACCCGGTTTCTTCCAAGGAGATAAGACCACCGCCCGAGCATGCCGGCCCGCCACGCTAAGCCTAACGGCGTAGCGGAGCGCGGACCCCCGGCAGTCAGCTCCCGGCCCAAGCGTAGCGCCGCCACGGCCCAACTTCCAACGGACAACGACCCGGAAATAGCCCAGGACACCATGGACACGGATGACCAAGCCATCGAAACCCAAGCGGGATCTGCGGCCGACGCTGAAGAGGACTTCCTCTCGCCTGACGAGGTGACACAGGGGGAATCAACCAGCGACGCCGACGAAAACGAGGAGAAAGACACAGCAAGGGAAGACGACGAAGCCAAGAACGGTCAGTGGCAACTTGCACTATCTTTGCGAGAACGAAAAGGTTTAAGAAAACAATTGCGAGCAGCCACTGATGACAGCGGAGCTCGAGGCGACGGTGAGGGCAACAGCAGCTGCATTGCCAGGGCGCCTGCAGGAGAGCGAGCTAAACGCGGCGTAGCGTCTATAAGAGCCCGACGGCGAACGCGCGCGGCGCCGCTGCCCAGAAATGACATGAAAATTATCATGCGTCCCAAGCCAGGGCTGGTTGTAAAAGAACTTAAAATCTACGAAGTTGCGCGAGCGATAGAACGTGCAAGCGGCGACCCGGAGACCTGCAGGAGCGATAAATTTCTGCTTCGCCTCCGCAACGGGTCAAACATAATCATTGTAAGTACCCCATACGAACAAGTGGCGGAGAAGATCGTGAAGATCAAAACGCTGGAGCTCAATGGCACTAAACATCCGATGAACACCTACATAACCACCCCTGAAGGGTACCTTAAAGGAGTGGTACACGGACTGGAACGCGAAACTCCAGAAGAGGAACTTTTAAGCCATCTCCGAGTGCGCACTCAAGGAGTGACAATCGTCCAAGCCCGGATGCTCGGCAAGTCTGAAACCGCAGTGATAACGTTTGATGGACCGATAGTGCCACGCTTCGTCTACTATTACGGTGGCGAAATGCCATGTGTGCCTTATCAGCCCACGCGACAATACTGCAAACTGTGCAAAAGCAAGGGACATAGAACGGACGATTGTCCAACGCCCACGGCAAAGGCGTGCAGCAATTGTTGGCTAAGGGACCCTCCTGAGGACCACACCTGTGATCCAGAGTGTGCCCTGTGCGGGGGGGCTCATCCCACGGCGTCATCGGAGTGCACCAAGAAACTCAAACGGGTCCCCCAAAGGGGCAGGCCACCACTGTCGCAACAGCTACGCCGACCACAAGCCAACGGAATCCTCAAGAGACGCTGGTTCAGCACGGACCGTGAGGACTCTGCATCACCAGATGGGGCCCGTTCCAGGTCCCGATCCAGTTCCCGGTCCAGGTCCAGCTCCCGAGACCGCTCCAACTCCAGGGACAGTGGCCAAGAGAGGGGCCAAACAACAAAACAACAGCAGAAGAGCAAGAAGACGCTGAACAAGGAAGGCAAAAACAAGGTGAGCTGGGCAGCAATCGCCTCCCAACCCCCACACCAAACAACACAACTCACACGCCTAGAACACGAACTAGAGCTAATGCGAGTGCGAATAGGAGACCTAGAAAGAGAAAATAGGCAATTGAAAAAGCAACAAATGCAGCAACCACAACGAGAGCCTAAACCAGTCCAGACAGGACAGAAAGGACAGAAACTACCGAATTTAGAAGGCGACACCGTAATTAGCTTGTCGATATTGAAAGAAACCATAAAAGAAGTTATACCCACAATCATAGAGCAGGTGATGGTTCAGGTAGATCGAAAACTAGAAGCTCTGGACAAGAAAATCCAGGCACAACAAATAGAATTTACGAAAGCATTGAGAAAACATGCCACAGGCAGCAGCATAAGAGAAAAAGCAGAGAAAGTATACAACAGGCCAGGCTTGTCGGCCATGACCCAGGCGACACACAATGCCTAAACATCAAAAGCACGCTTCCGAAGAGTGCGAAATATGGCAGTGGAACTGCCGCGGGTTCCGGCGTAAAATGGGACAACTGTCGCAGCTGGTGACGACACAAAAAAGATCACCAGCTATCATTGCATTGCAAGAAGCCGGAACAAACCCAAAATTACAGGGATACGAAACCTTCAATACCGAAGGTGAAAACTGGAAGGTCGCAACATTGGTGGACAAGAAAGTAACGGCGATATGTCACAAATCCATAGAAGGAACGGACATTCCGCATATAATAACAGAAATCACATATAAAGGCACCAGAGGAAAGAGCGCCTTCATAATTAATGTCTACAGCCCGCCGAGTCAGAA